>NW_025050002.1:0-13486 GCF_019279795.1 Protopterus annectens
GAGGTCCAGGTAGGCTGTGTGGACCACCTTCCTCGTCAATGGCCTTGGTGACTATTTCAAAGAAATGGACCAGGTTTAAGAGGCAGGATCTGCCCTTAACAAAGAAACCAAACTGGGTAGGATCCAGTGTCTGTAGGTCCCAATATCTTTATTTATGAGGTCCATGATGATCCTTTCCATAGCTTTGCAGACCAAGCTAGTCAGGCTTATGGGGCGATAGTTTCAGGATCCGTTGAGGCACCACCTTTGTGGAGAGGGACCACTGTCGCTGTCAGCCACTCTTTGGGTACATATCCTGTAGTAAGGCTAAGATTGAACAGTAGTTTATGTTTTGGGTTTAGCTCTTCTTGGGTTCATGTAGGGCGAGCCGGGACACCATCTGGTCCCATTGATGCTGTGTTTTTGCTTTGGAAGGGCGGCTCTTACCTGAGCATCTGAGATGTCAGGGGCAGCACTCTGTTGGGATAGATATTTGTCCTTTTGGTGGGAGAGGGGAGAAGTTTGCACTGAACCTGTCAGCTAGGATGTTGGCAATGTCTGTGGGCTCGGTGTATTTTTTGTCATTTTGGACTAATTCTGAGCATATCTGGGAATTCCCACCCAGGTTCCTAACATAACTAAAGAAAGCCTTGTGATTATCCTTAGTGTCCTGTGCAATTTTTCTCGAAGCTGGCCTTAGAGCGATTTTATGAGTGCCCGTGGTTTTGCTAATATTGATCAGAGATGCCTTCCCTTTTTGGGATTTTGCTCTATCATGTAGTAGCTTCCTCCTTCTATTGTATAGTTTGTTTATGGCTGGGGTCCACCAGACAGGACGTCTGCCTTTGGAGGATTGAGTCTTGGTTTTATTTGGGATTGCATGATCCATGCATTCCTGAAGGTGTTCATAGAATGCGTTTATAAAGGATTCTGCGGTCTGGGCTGTATTTTCCACAGGCCGGGGGCTTTGAAGGATTTCGCCTCGGTTTTGAGGCGTGTGAAATTTGCTTTAGAGAAGTTTTTCACTGTGGTTTTCTGGGCAGGGGGTGGGGTCGGGATGTGAATATCCAGTGAGATTAGTTTATGGTCTGATCTTACCAGTGAGGGATACACTTCTGGTCTGGAGCATAGAGTGTCCCCATGTTGGTGATGATCAGGTCAGTATGTTTTCCCCTCTTGTGGGAGTGGTAACAAGTTGTTCCATAGCATTTGAGTTTATAAATTCTAGGAACCTTTGGGCTAGGGTGTTGGAGCTAGGTTAATGCTCCCAGTCTATGTTTGGGTAGTTGAAGTCGCCCAATATAATGGTGTTTGGAGAGACCTTCATATTTTCCAGTATTCTCAGGAAGGCCAAGTGGGGTTCCTGTGTTTGGGAGGGTGGTCTGTAGCAGGCTATAAACTGGAAGGCAGTTTTACCCACAGTTAGTTGCACATGGATAGTCTCTGATGCTTGGTGCTGTGCCACCAACCTGGAGTTGTGGGTATCTTTGACAAATATTGATACTCCCCTCCTTTTGTGGTTCGGTCCAAGTTTTGGGGCGAAAAGCATGGTATGGTATAACCTGGTAGTGCTGGGGTGCTCTCGGGGCCTTGAACCAGGTTTCTGTTACTGCACAGATATCGATGTTCTCCATGCTAAGGAGAGTTTCAGTGCGTGCATCTTGAGGTTTAGACTTCTGGCGTTGAGTAGCATTACTCTTAGTTTCTTATCCCTTGTGATACCTATGGAGGTGGGTTTGTCTTTTGAGCCTTGCCTAAAAAAGGCACTATGGGGGTAGCAAGAGCCTTTGCCAATATCCAAGCCCAGGGTGACAGGTGCAAGCCGTCCCTAGCGAAACATCGTGGCTTGTCGAGCATGTCATCCCAGGCTGACAGGCATTGGATCCCCTTTGAATGACACCAACACTTAAGCCAATTGTTGAAATTGATCATCTTGTCTTCATATTGTGGCATCATTCTTGGTGAGGTAAGATGCTACTCAAGGTCAGGGTCATACCGGCCTGGGCTACATGCTCAGAGAGCTCCTCTATGTCTCTTTCATGTAGTCCAGGGAGGTGCGTCTCAGGTCATTCACACCAGCATGGACAATGACTGAGTCATATTTGTACTTGCCTTGGGTGACCTGAGTGCTTGTGTTATGTGGCGGATCCTGGCGCCCGACAGGCAGCTCACCGTGACCTTCTCCTTGTTGAGCCTGGTGGGCGGGACGTCAGTGTGCCTGGCGATAGAGTCACCTATTACAAGTGTATCAGGTGTGTTGTTTAGCCTTAAGGGCTGTGACTGTTCGGCACACTGGCTTTGTGAGCTATGTGTTGCACGTGTTTTGTTTTGGGTAGCGGTTGCTTGGGTGTCTGCTTTGGAGGTCTCTGCTGCTTAGGCAGATTTTTATTTAGAGCCTCCGAGTATGTTTTTGTGTGTTTATGTGTTTGGTTTGTTGTCGTGGTAGGTCTATGTGAGACTGGAATTGTAGTGAGTGTGGTTTCCTTCTCCTCCTGACTGGTTACGCCAGTACTGAGCTGAGAGAGCTTAGCCTCCAGTTTGGCTATATGGTTTCATCTCTCACATGTGTTGGAATTTGTTGGGAGGAGGAGAGGGTTGTCTGTGTACATTGCAGTTGTAACATTGCCTCAAGATTCCCAGATTCACCAGCTGGACCAGAGAGGAGATTGACAACTGACCTTTGGACATGCTAGAATAGTATTGGGAATTCCTTTATAATTGAAAAAAGGGCCAATGGGGAACAAGGTACTCAAGGGGAGTTTGTGAGGGTGTAGTGCTTTTAATTTTTTAGAGCTGACTTATATAATTGCTTTAGTGAGCAAGTGCCAGGTAACTTAAATGCAATGTGTTACAGGTAACTTAAATGCAAAAACGACAAACAGTAACTTTCTTTCAAGTGAAACAAGGAAATAAGTACAGTAAGCAATGCAGATATCACTAGGGATCCACAGAAGTGCTAAAAGGCCGTGTTTAGGTGGAATTAGCGTTTCAGGGAAATAAACAAACAACAAGCATACAAATAAAGCTAGATTCAGCAGGCCTGGATGTAGTCTATGCTACAGCAAACAAGGTGTACCAATTTCAGTAAGAAACAGTTAGAATATGCAGGCACTATAAACCTCTAACCAGAAATTCCCTGCTCAGAAGGGCAGAGTCCAGCCTCTCCTCCCACAAGAGTGCAGACCGCAATCCTTCTTGCGTAAAATAACTGGCCTGAAGCCCAAGTGCTTAAACCAGAACTAATACACTTTTAGAATAACAGACACTGAGCTCTCAATCAGCAGTTCCCAACTTAGAAGGATGTAAGCTACCTGTCCTGCCACCACAGTGCAGGCCACACACCTTCCTAATGTAAAACAACTGGTCTGAAGCCCAAGTGCTTAATGCAAAAGACTTAGAAATGATAGCTACACTTTAATCAAGTTACTACCAGCAGTAATAAATACAACTGAATACTTTAAAGAATGCCTGGATTAGTGCTCAAGTTATACAAACAAAGCTATATTCAGCAGGCCTGGATCTAGTCTATGCTACAGCAAACGAGGTGTACCAATTTCAGTAAGAAGCAGTTCAAATATATAGGCACTATAAGCTTTAACTAGAAATTCCCAGCTCAGAAGGACAGAGTCCAGCCTCTCCTCCCACAAGAGTGCAGAACACGAACCCTCTTAATGTAAAATAACTGGCCTCAAGCCCAAGTGCTTAAACCAGAATTAATGCATTTTTAGAATAACAGACACTGAGCCCTCAATCAGCAGTTCCCAACTTAGAAGGATGTAAGCTACCTGTTCTGCCACTACAGTGCAGACCACAAACCTTCCTAATGTAAAACTGGTCTGAAGCCCAGGTGCTTAAACTAAAAGGCTTACAATGAGTGACACCAAGCAGTAATAAATACAATTGAGTACTTTTAAGATGACGCAAAAGCAAAATAATGTAGGAAAAAACACAAATACAGTAAAAGCAGATAATTTTTTTTTTTTTTTTTTTTTTTGGAAAGAGAGAAAGGAAAGAGAGAAAGGAGTAGCAGAAACTAAGCTGATTGGCCTTCTCAAATGCTCTCCTGTACTGGGTAGAATGAGGTAATGACACTAGACTGGGAGGAGGGTCCAGATCAAATTTACACTAGGCGGGCAACTGCAAGCCACCAACTATAAAAACACTATACCAACAGGGAGAGAGGGTGGGAAACAAACTGCAGAAATGTTACTCCCAGCTGAAAGCAGCAGTGAGCCTTTAAATGAAAGTTTTAAACAGCTAAAGGAGCCACTAGAAAAAAAGAGTTTAACTGCAACAAGTTATCATAAACAAACAACCCAACAGAGGCTTAATAAGAGTGGACAATTTCCAGTTAATACCTCACACACAGTGAAACTAGCTAAAAAAATACACAGTACACAAAGTGCTATAAACAACAAAGAAATAAAGAAAAAAATAAACAAAAAACAGGATACTTAATGTTATATATTGTAGCTCCGAGTTTGCTGAGTGTCCTTCCTTCGATCAGCTCACTGTAAAATGGCTGAACACTCACAACTGAGCTTCTTAGGTAACAGAAAGTTGAAACCTGAGACAGCTTTTAAGAAAGAAATCTCAAAAGAACCAATGAGGTGCTTAGTCTAAGCTGTAGTCCAGGTTGTCCCAACCAATGTATTCTCAGGCTCTTCCACCATTTAGTCCTTGAGCATACCTGCCCTTGCTTGTGTAATGGTCGGATAGCCAAGAAGTCTATCACATTTTGGATAGTCCCACCAGGGACTACCCTCTGTGTGTAAAGTAGACTTAGCAGATCAACAATGTTACTCCTATATATATATATATATATATATAGATATAGATATATATATATATATATATATATTATATATCTGTACATACTTATATACATTTCCTATGCTGGGCACTGCTTAGACCTGCACAAGCACACTCAGATGTGCTTACTGGTACTTATATATGTTTACTGCTGCTTATTTGTGCTTGCAACTGCTTACTAGTGCTTTATTCATTATGACAGTGTCACTTTGATTGAATGACATTCAGTTAAATATCTCATGCGATACTCTTATGTCGGTTTTACAACAAAACAACATTCATTCCACATGGAAAATTACATGTGCTATTGTTGGGCTCAAACCGTGAATGCCTGTTCGTTAGGCGGATCCTCTAAACACTACACTATTGACATTTACGTTGATTCTGCATGTTTTTCTCTATTTGACTGAATTTGATGTGTAAGCTACACTTGGCGGAGGGCAGCGATGGGCAAACACGCTGGGCTTTGCTTACACCTTCGATATTGCAGCAGTTCAGATGTATAATAGGGACACGGGGAATCTAATTGTGAAAGTTGTAGGGGCAGGGCTCAACATTCCACTACATGCTTGTGTGTTTACTACTTAAATTTTATTTCACTGTTCGTGGACACTCGTATGCTTAGCATACATGTCGGTATCTATGGACATTGAATTACTGACTTACTATTAGAGACGGGCTCTACTAGTAAGCATAGTAGGTTGTGCAACTGTCGGGGCATGTTTACGCCTCTGTAGAGCACTTGTAGACACCCCCTGCACTCGCACACGTTTCCTGTGCATGTCGAGGGTGCGGTGGCACACCCTCATACATATTCATATGGCGCTACTGCACCATCTGTAGTGAGGATGCTCGGCACAAGGCTAAAACCGTCCTTACGCCGAGCTTCTTGAATCCTGGGGTTGGTAAATCTAAACATATAAATAGTTGTTTTCAAAAAACAATCCATTTCCTCAAATATACATTTACATTGTGGGCAAGCTCTAAATTTTCCGGTGCCTACCCTAGACAAAAAAATCCCTTCCTAAATCCAAGTGTGTACTCTTTTTTTTCAAATGTTCCTTTTACACTGGGATACCTTGTGAATGTAAAATGTGGTTTAACACCTAATTTCTCATGAAGTTACTTACCATGAACAAATATACTCCAAATTTTCTGTATTAATTATGTAATGATGTCACGTTCTGGGCCATATTTAATTGACATGGTATTTTCTTAACATTTTACATCTCCTAATTTATCAGTGTTAGAATAATTATAATGTAATCCTGTCCCTAGGATGGACCTAATTTTCTCTTGTCTACCTGCAATAATTTCATTCTTGATCTTAGTGAACATATCTGTAGGATACCCTCTTTCTATAAACATACTGCAAAGAAATTCCAATTTGAGTGATTTAATGGAGCTGATGTTGTATTAATAAAGTTTTGAAATGTTAAGAAAAAGACTGGTCCACTATTTTAAACATTTTACTAATGCTGACAAAATTAACCCAGTGTTACCTGAAACATATGTGGGCCTTACCAAAAGCAGAAAGGGCTGTCTTGATCTTAAGCAAAGAAAAAAAAAAAGAAAAGAAAACTTAACCTGAATTTTACAACCTTAGACAAAAAACCGTAATAGGCCATACACGAAACTAACTGTTTTTATAGAGTCATAGAGTCTACAAAGCAAAATCAGTACTGGGAGCACAATCACTTCATAAAGTATCCAGCCTCATACATCACCTCTTGCCTGCTTGGATGACCAAATAAGTCAAGGATGAATTCATGAGGACCCATCTGATCACCAGGGTTGCCTTACAGGAAGTCAGGTATCAATCTATTTTGTATATAACCAATTTTCTTTTCTTGTCCTAGCTTACAGTTTTGGCGTGATTGACTGGCCCATAAAGGTGTTGCATAGATTAGGCAGGAAAACAAGAAGGATGCTTCATGCTCATCAAATGATTTATAAAAATCAGTGCATACCTAGATTATTTATTCCCTGTACTGAAGTAGGTATGGGCCTCCTTGAAATTGATTACATGTATAGATATATATCTGCAGTCGTGGGACTGCACACATACTTGCTGACCTCACAAGACCCAAACATAGTGAACGTTTTGACACATGAGGAAGATAAATCTAAGATGACTTCCTTGCTTAGTCTAGCAGAAGCATATTAGTGTCAAGCAGGAATGGAAATTAAACCAGAGATAGATAAAAATCAGGAAGCAACTGAATATGCCAGAAATCAAAAGAAAGAATATAAGGTGAAAGATCAGATGAAAAAGCAAGAAATATGGAAAATGCATAAATATAGTTGCAAGTATAGAAAACTCCTGGAAGAACCTCATGTTGATCAGGATCAAATGCAGGAATGGTTAAGGAGAGGCAAATTCAAACCAAAAGATGAAAGGTTAATATTGGCGGCTCAAGATAGTGGACTGCATGCACACTGGTTTACAAAGTCCATTGAACATGTGGGAGAAACAGACAAATGTAGGTTTTGTAAAAGAATTGGAAACAGTCACACACCTCATTGCTGATTGTGATATACTAATGGCAGAAGGACTGTATACCTAAAGGCATAATAATGTGGCAAGACTGCTGCAATGGGGGTTCTGAAAACATTATAATACTGAATTAGCTGAAAAACACTGGAAGCATGAGCCACAAAGCATCATAAAAAATGATGAAGTCTACATCACATGGGATCACCCATTTCCAACAGTTCAAAAGATAGATGTGAGAAAACCAGATATAGTGGTCCATGAAAAGAAGACAATAAGTAGCACTGATCATTGAAATCTCTACACCCAGTGACTACAGTGTCTTGCTTACAGCGAGACAGAAAATCATAAAATATCAGGATTTGTAGGCAGAAATGAGAGCAATATGGAAGAAAGATACCTAGACAGTTCCAATAGTATTAGTAGGAACAGTGGGTCTTATAAAAAAGAAGCTACAATTATATTTAGATATGTTACCAATATATATAAATACGTATAAACTGCAGGAGTCATTACTGGGCACTTTGTGGGTGCTGTGAAGAGCACTTCTGTCTGTCATCAAAGATAGAAACAATACTAATTTCATGAACTTTAATCATACTTTGACTTAGGAATGGGGTCCATTCCCATCATGGTATTAGAAACCCAAAAGATTTGGAGAAAATAAAAGACGTCAGGGTATCAATCTATTTTGTATATAACAGAAGATTATTCCAAAGAAGAGTAGAGTAATAAATGTGTTACTCCCGAGTGTCTTATTTATTTGTATATGGAGATTCAAGTTTTTAATTTGAGTGTTTTGTTTGTGAAGCCATTTGTTTATGAAGGTGTAGGTGATCAAGGCAGGTTAGGTCCTTAACAATGTGGAATGCTAGACATAAATCACCTCACAGGAGTTTAAAAGAAACAGAATATGTGGCTAGAGCTTCCAGCCTGTTTTAGTAGGTAGGTATTTTATCTGGTGATCTTTTTAGCTAGCTTCTGTGGCCTTGCTAGTTGAGTTATGCAGATAATGCAAAAGGGGGCATTTTGTTCTATGATTGTTCTGATCAAAGCAGAATGTGTAAGATTGATATTTTCTTTTGAACTAGATGAAATCTGTAATTATTCAGGCTAGATAGAATAATTTCCTGACTGCTGTTGGTATGTGCTGGTCAAAGGACAAGAGTTGTCGATGAAGGTTTCATGATCTCAGTTAACTGTAACAGTCTGGATTCTGTGTGCTGCCTTATACTGCAAGTTGCTCTTGAGATTTGTTTAGCATATGTAATAATATTACACTTTTGATAATTTCTAATACAGCACTGATTTGTATTGTTTAACTTAAGTACAGTGACAATGGTAAAAAAAAAACAGACACAGCAAGCAGGCATTGACAAATTTAATTAATGGTATGATGCTTTTAGTGCCTTGGAGATCTAAGAAGTAGATGCTGAAAACAGGGGATTCCAGTATTGAGAACTGAATTTCTTCACTAGGCATTTTTTTGCTTTCTGACATGCCTCCTGCTATTTTAATGTCACGGGTTCTGTCTGTTAGCTAGTTATCTAGCTGTCTTATAAGGCTCTACATTTATGCCTTTAAGCTTATTTATAATTCTAACATGGGTAGTAGTTTCAAAGGAATTGGACAGATCCAGGTATACTGCATGAAATGCATTGCCTCCATATACAGCCTTAGTGACTTTTTTGAAGAAGTTTACTAAATAACGTATGCATCATCTCCCACTGACAAAACTATATTTTCCAAGTCTAGAGCAATAAGATTATTTATACTGGAGCTTATGAAACCAGATACATATTTAATGACATTGCATATTAGGCTTACTTGGCTAATGTGGCAGGAGTTCCTGGGATTTGAGTAGGGCCCCCTTGATGGAGGGACATAAGAATAACTATTTTCCATACCTCAGGGACATATCTTGTGGCTGTGCTTAAAATGATCAGTTTTATGAGGAGTTCAGAAAGGGCACATTTGGTGTTATTGATTAAGGAACAAGGAACATTATTAGCGCCCTTATGCTTGGTATTTTCAGCTTTAGAAAGTGTAATTAGGACATGTTCCTTAATAATGTTGAAAGAGGACTTGGCAATTTGTGGAACTTAATGATATTTTCTGGTGTGAAGTTGTCCCTACATTTTTCTCCAAGTATATTAGTAATATCTTTAGGGTCAAATTACAGTTAAGAATGATATGTGTTATTTCTTAATTGACTGATGTAGTTAAAGAAGAATTTGAGATTGTCCTTGGTTTTGGATGCTAATTTTGTATTTAGCTTTTATTGTTCCTATGTTAACTTTTAGATTCTTGCCGATCTTTTTAGGGAAGTCTTAACTCTAGGCAGATTTTGATTTATTATAGGCCTCAATATACTTTTTTCCTTATAGGGCTTACTAATGCTAGCATTCCACCAAGGTGGCTTATATTTATGTTTCTCAATGTATGTGGTTCTCGTATGGTTTATGCTATTTGTTTAGATGGGAGTAAACTTTATTGGCATAAGTGACAGCTGAGGCAACATGTGGACTTCAAATCTTGTAGTTGAATTTTGAGAGCACATCATAGATTTGCTTTTTTAAAGTTCTACCTTTCAGAACTATTTTTTTGTGGTGGGTTTAAATGCTCTAAAAGAGATTACTGATTTGTGATCAGACCTGACTAGAGATGACGATATTATATGAGTATTACAAATAGATGTGATGTTGATAAGGATGAGTTTATGAAGATTTTGACCCTCAATAAGATGTTTAACTATTTGTGTACGGGAGTGAAAATTTATTTTTTTAGATATTTGCTGATTAAAATAGTTTCATGAGTCTTGCTTGTTAGTAATGAAACAGATGGTGTTAATGTTAACCCAGATTTCCTGAAGAAGTGGAGGACAATAAATCAGAAAATGTTTTCTAGTTACACGGAACCAATTATAAAGTATAATTGTGTTATCATCAAGTGAACTGTCTAAATAGAAGAAAATAAAAAGACTATAAGGGCATAAAAAATGCCCGACTGAATCACCGTATAAACAGAAGAGTGAAATTCCTAATTCTAGAGACAAGAAAGAAGAAGGAAATATCCTTAATTAAAGAAAAATGAAAATATTTGATCATAGTACTAATGATTACCAAATCAGCAGGGATGTTTATCTAGCAACAATTGAAATTTTGGGGGAATTCAATAAAGCCTGCATGGACTTTTTTGCCATGTAGGCATTGTGGCATGGTGCTTACATAAAAGTAAGATGTGCGATCCAGTAAATGGAGCTGAGGGACGTGCACGAGCATGCAAACACAGAAGTAACCATGGCATGCAAATCACCTCATAAGCAGGTGAAATGCATGCAAATGAGGCAGGTAGAGTGACCCACCAAGGAGACAGGCAGTCGTGCAGACCTTTTGTTAGTGTCCGTAATGTACACAGAAAAAAGTCTGTGTCAAGGATGTAAAAATGACACCACTGGCTGAAAAAGTGTTCTTACAGTGGCAGAAATAGCATAGAGGACCAGATATGTGCAAAACTAACAACTGTGCATCCAAAACCGTATGGAAAATAATGTCAAATAATTTTATTTTTGTTAATACCCTGGGTATGCTTGCACAGCATGAAGCAGTGGGCAAACATGCTGTTATGAAAAAAAAAAATAGAAAAAGATTGTACAAAACAGAATTTGTTGAGTATGTAACAGTAATGCGTTATAGGACCCTGTATGGAGTATGTACAATGTTAGACTGCTGTGATTGCTAATGAGGCATTGCCTGAAACTGTGTAGGTTTCCAGGTACTGTGCATAAGTACTGCAAGCTGTAGGGTATAACAGTAAATAGGTAGGGGATCTGTTCTCGCATCATCCAACTTCTGTGGGTATGTACAGATATCCCTTTGTGGCACTACAGACATGCCCATCTGTCTTATCTCTATGCAATGGTTATGCATTTTAAGGCTCTGTGACAAGCTGCAGGCCTCAACATTGGCCTCCTTTACAAGGTCAGCTGATGTCATCCACCTTAAGAGCACTGGCTGACACTCTGATATCAGATAAACTTTGTGGTGCATGCGATAAGTACTACAAGCTATAGTGTGTTATCATTACTAGACAGGTAGGGAGTCTAATCTCACAGCATTGTGTGTGTGTGTGTGTGTGTGTGTGTGTGTGTGTGTGTGTGTGTGTGTGTGTGTGTGTGTGTATGTATAAACATATCCCCTTGCAGCACTAGAGACATGGCCATCTGGTCTATCTCTGTGCATTGGCTATGCATTATTTTGGCGCTGTGACTGGCCGCCTACCCTAAATTGCCCTCATCTACATAAGCATAATTGATGTCCGCCGCCATCTAGATTTGTACATGCAGCATACCCAGGTGACATGTATAAAGGGTTGCAGACCTTGTCACAGGGTATGAAAGCATGATGATGCTGACTGTCCCCATTATCCCTGACATACTGTTCTACACATATGCATCTAGGGAGCCATGCATGTATACTGGCATACCTTGCTGACACCATATTTTTGCTGCGCTGCCTTGCCTTTCTGTGCCACTGTATTGCCACCATGTGTCCATAGTTGAACCACTCAGACTCCTGGGAAGCAAACATAGACAGGTCCATAACACACCTGTCATTCTGTAACACTACTGCCAGTGTACCAACAGGCAACAAAGATACACAAAGTTTAATGAGTAGTCAAGACACATGCTAGCATACAGTGCCTGTCATGGCCCACAATAACTGCCATGGCATAACACTACTGCACTACAAAACACATGTAAAGTAATATAGTCACCCTGTGCATCAGCCACATTTGTATGTCCCTGCATCGATGGCATGGATGGCAGGGATGTGGCACAGGTGTCATCACAAGCACAAGGTGTGGTGTTGGGGTGCCAGAGGCCTAGGCGGTGCCAAACATTTGACAGCTGAGTTTGGTTTGAGTTTGAGTTGAGCTGTGTTTGGCTTAGTTTGGGCCTTTGTCCCCCCATTAATTATGGCTTTGTCCTGATTTCTTACTGTAGGAGGTTGAGAGGTATGTTAGGCATAGCTCTCAACCAGACAAGGACGAATGTCCATGAAACAGAGACTTAGCCAGTGTACATCAGGGACATTCAGGGACACTTTTACAATGTTAGACCTATTTATGTGTGACATTGACAGACTGAGAGGAGGTGATTTACAGTACATTATTTGATGTTACAGGAGTGTACACCCTTACTTAGTGTCACTATGTCTTACTTGTAATCCACTGTCTTTACTACAACAAGTGACCTTTGTAGGATATTGACAGGGACAGAGCAGAGATGTGATTCACAGTTGAGAGGCATGCCTGTAGGCGTTGGACAGTACAGTATCACTGACATGTCAATATCATAGATCTAATACAAGCCTACTGTTGTAATCCCTCTCCCCCATACCTCCATCCTCCCATCTGCATCCTGTTTTATGGGGAAATCTAGTACATACCTGGTAGAGTGATGTATTCATTTTCTGAAGCTTTCCTCTGCAAATGGTTTGCACATATGCTGTCTGTGTGAGTAAAACCACATACAGACCTGTTCCCCATAAGCAGTTGCTTGCCTTTTGTAGGTAATGCTCATTAACAGGAAATGGTCTCTACACTAATCTGTGGCTCAGAATTGCTAATTGTGTCCAAAACAGCTGGATTGTATTATCATTAGCCAATGACATGACACCACAGTACAATATATGAGGCCTTCATGTATGCCTTGGCCCCTTTCTTAGTTTTTGAGATGGACATTATTGACATGGAGACTACAGCATCACAGAGGGTAAGCAGAAATACTGACCACTGTAGAGATGTATGAAGTATGTCCACAGTTTTGCCTCATATATTTGGTCAGTATCCCATGACAGTGTGATCATCTGGCTGTTCACTGGCCAACACTGTGGGTTGAGGTCAGTAAGGGGAGAGGGGCATGTGAGTGTCACACTTTATACCCATCAGAATATCCATAATAATGCAGCAGTTGCTGTTCTATCAACTTACTATCTTTGTAGGGGCAAACTGTGAAACATGTCCCTATCTCTGGGCCTTTCCCCCTTTATGTTTGGCTGTGTCTGGATCACCTGTTATAGGGGATTGGGAGGTATAGTCAGTCTGTAGCAGCTACCTTAACATACATTTGTACTGCTGCAGCCTAGTTAATTAGGATTGGGAGGTATATAAACAGATGAGGTACCCTGCAGGGTTCAT
>NW_025050003.1:0-14740 GCF_019279795.1 Protopterus annectens
CTGGGAAAAGCCAAAAGACACAACAACTGTATTTAATTTGTTTACTTGTGTTTCTCACTGAATATTAACTCAGCTGAAGTTGTGGCTGTGTCTCTACAGAGTACTTGTAAAATTTTCTGTGAAGCCATTGACAGCAGTGGGGGGGTAATTTCACCTCATCACTGATATTCTGTCCTGCATTATATAATTGGTACATTTTGAATTATCTCTGCTTAATATCTGAGCAATGGCCGGCTAACATCTAACTGAAATCAAGTGGATGCATAAGTGAATTTAAGTACACTTTTATCTGCTCTTTTTCATATAGTACTGTATTTAATTTATTTACTTGTATTTTTCACTGAATATTAACTTAGTTGATCATGTGGCTGTCTGTCTACAGAGTACTTGTTAGAATTTCTGTGTGGCCATTGATAGAAGTGGGGGGGTAGTTTCAACTCATCACTAATATTCTGTCCTGCCTTATATAAGTGGTACATTTTGTGTTATCTCTGCTTAATATCTGAGCATTGGCCGGCTAACACCTACTTGAAATCAACTGGACGTAAAAGTGAATTTAAATACACTTTTATCTGCTCTTTTTCATATGATACTGTATTTAATTTATTTATTTGTGTTTTTCACTGAATATTAACTCAGCAAAAGTTGTGGCTGTCTCTCTACAGAGTACTTGTTAGATTTTCTGCGTAGCCATTGATAGCAGAGGGGGGTAGATTCACCTCATCACTGATATTCTGTCCAGCCTTATATAAGTGGTATTTTGAGTTATCTCTGCTTAATATCTGAGCTTTGGCTGGCTAACATCTACCTGAAATCCACTGGACGTATAAGTCAATTTTAGTACACTTTTATCTGCATTTTTCATATAGTACTGTATTTAATTAATTTATTTGTCTTTCACTGAATGGAAGACACGGTGGTACAGCGGTAGCATTGTTACCTTACAGCAAAAGGTTCTCCTGTTCGATTCTCAGCTGGAGTGCCTTCTGTGTGGAGTCTGCATGTCCTCCCCGCAGTCGAGTGGCCTCAGAAAGACATGCGTGAATGGGCGTGCCTTCTCTGAAGTTTAGGCGTCAGGCTGGCAACTCGGCACCATAAAAATCTACTGCCAATCATTAGCGGACGGGTTCGCTCTGATGACCCTAACCAGGAAAAGCCGAAAAGACAAACACATTTGGATTTTCACTGAATATTAACTCAGCTGAAGTTGTAACTGTCTCTGTACAGAGTTGCTGTTGTTGCTGTTGTTGTGTCTTTCGGCTTTTCGGTTAGGGTCACAGCAGAAATTTCGGTCTGCTAATGATTGGCAGTAGATTTTTATGTCGAGTTGCCAGCCCTGATGCACAACCTTCAACAAAGAATGCGCCCATACAGGCATGTCTCCACACAAAAGAGCTCTAGCTGAGAATCAAACAGGACAATGTCTTACTGTGAGGCGAGCAGCACCACCATCGACTGTCTCTCTGCAGAGTACTTGTAAGATTTTCTGTCAAGCCATTGATAGCAGTGGGGAGTAGTTTCACCTCATCACTGATATTCTGTCATGCCTTATATAAATGGTACATTTTGAGTTATCTCTGCTTAATATCTGAGCTTTGGCTGGCTAACATCTAACTGAAATCAACTGGACGTATAAGTGAATTTAAGTACACTTTTGTCTGCTCTTTTTCATATAGTACTGTATTTCATTTATTTGCTTGTGTTTTTCACTGAATATTAACTCAGCTGAACATGTGGCTGTCTCTCTACAGAGTACTTGTTAGAATTTCTATGTAGTCATTGATAGCAGTGGGGGTAGTTTCACCTCATCACTGAAATTCTGTTCTGCCTTATATAAGTGGTACATTTTGAGTTATCTCTGCTTAATATCTGAGCTTTGGCTGGCTAACATCTACCTGAAATCAACTGGATGTATAATTGATTTTACGTACACTTTTATCTGCTTTTTTCATATCGTACTGTATTTAATTTTATTATTTGTTTTGTTTCACTGAATATTAACTCAGCTGAAGTTGTGGCTGTCTCTCTACAGAGTACTTGTTAGAATTTCTATGTAGCCATTGATAACAGTGGGGGGTAGTTTCACCTCATCACGGATATTCTGTTCTGCCTTATATAAGTGGTACATTTTGAATTATCTCAGCTTAATATCTGAGCATTGGCCGGCTAACATCTAACTGAAATCAACTGGAAGTATACATGAATTTAAGTACACTTTTATCAGCTCTTTTTCATATAGTACTGTATTTAATTTATTTATTTGTGTTTTTCACTACATATTAACTCAGCTGAAGTTGTGGCTGTCTCTCTACAGAGTACTTGTTAGAATTTCTGTGTAGTCTATGATTGCACTGTAGGGTACATTCACCTCATCACTGATATTCTTTCCTGCCTTATAAACGTAGTACATTTTGAGCAATCTCTGCTTAATATCTGAACTTTGGCCCTGTAACATCTACCTGAAATCAGCTGGAAGTATAAGTGAATTTAAGTACACTTTTATCTGCTCTTTTTCACATAGTACTTTATTTAATTCATTTATTAGTCTTTTTCACTGAATATTAACTCAGTTGAAGGTGTGGCTGTCTCTCTACAGAGTACTTGTTAGAATTTCTATTTAGCCATTGATAGCAGTGGAAGGTAGTTTCACCTCAACACTGATATTCTGTCCTGCCTTATATAAGTCGTGCATTTTGAGTTATCTCTGCTTAATATCTGATCTTTGGCTGGCTAACATCTAATTGAAATCAACTGGATGTATTAGTGAATTTAAGTACACTTGTATCTGCTCTTTTTCATATAGTACTGTATTGAATTTATTTGCTTATGTTTTCACTGAAAATTAACTCAGCTGACATTGTGGTTGTCTCTCTACAGAATACTTGTTAGAATTTCTATGTAGCCATTGATAGCAGTGGTGGGGTAGTTTCACCTCATCACTGATATTCTGTTCTGCATTATATAAGTCGTACATTTTCAGTTATCTCTACTTAATATCTGACCTTTGGCCATCTAACATCTACCTGAAATCTACTGGATGTATAAGTGAATTTAAGTACACTTTTATCTGCTTTTTTTCATATACTACTGTATTTAATTTATTTATTTGTGTCTTTTACTGAATATTAACTCAGCTAAAGTTGTGGCGGTCTCTCTACAGAGTACTTTTTAGATTTTCGGTGTAGCCATTGATAGCAGAGGGGGTAGATTCACCACATCACTGATATTCTGTCCTGCCTTCTATAAGTGGTACATTTTGAGTTATCTTTGCTTAATATTTCAGCTTTGGTCGGCTAACATCTACCTGAAATCAGCTGAACGTATAAGTGAATTTAAGTACACTTGTATGTGCACTTTTTCATATAGTACTGTATTTAATTAATTTATTTGTCTTTCACTGAATGGAAGACACGGTGGTACAGCGGTAGCATTGTTACCTTACAGCAAAAGGTTCTCCTGTTCGATTCTCAGCTGGAGTGCCTTCTGTGTGGAGTCTGCATGTCCTCCCCGCAGTCGAGTGGCCTCAGAAAGACATGCGTGAATGGGCGTGCCTTCTCTGAAGTTTAGGCGTCAGGCTGGCAACTCGGCACCATAAAAATCTACTGCCAATCATTAGCGGACCGGAGTTCCGCTCTGATGACCCCTAACCAGGAAAAGCCGAAAAGACAAACACATTTGGATTTTCACTGAATATTAACTCAGCTGAAGTTGTAACTGTCTCTGTACAGAGTTGCTGTTGTTGCTGTTGTTGTGTCTTTCGGCTTTTCCCGGTTAGGGGTCACCACAGCAGAAATTCGGTCTGCTAATGATTGGCAGTAGATTTTTATGTGCCGAGTTGCCAGCCCTGATGCACAACCTTCAACAAAGGTGCGCCCATACAGGCATGTCTCCACACAAAAGACGCTCTAGCTGAGAATCAAACAGGACAATGTCTTACTGTGAGGCGAGCAGCACCACCATCGACTGTCTCTCTGCAGAGTACTTGTAAGATTTTCTGTCAAGCCATTGATAGCAGTGGGGAGTAGTTTCACCTCATCACTGATATTCTGTCATGCCTTATATAAATGGTACATTTTGAGTTATCTCTGCTTAATATCTGAGCTTTGGCTGGCTAACATCTAACTGAAATCAACTGGACGTATAAGTGAATTTAAGTACACTTTTGTCTGCTCTTTTTCATATAGTACTGTATTTCATTTATTTGCTTGTGTTTTTCACTGAATATTAACTCAGCTGAACATGTGGCTGTCTCTCTACAGAGTACTTGTTAGAATTTCTATGTAGTCATTGATAGCAGTGGGGGTAGTTTCACCTCATCACTGAAATTCTGTTCTGCCTTATATAAGTGGTACATTTTGAGTTATCTCTGCTTAATATCTGAGCTTTGGCTGGCTAACATCTACCTGAAATCAACTGGATGTATAATTGATTTTACGTACACTTTTATCTGCTTTTTTCATATCGTACTGTATTTAATTTTATTATTTGTTTTTTTTCACTGAATATTAACTCAGCTGAAGTTGTGGCTGTCTCTCTACAGAGTACTTGTTAGAATTTCTATGTAGCCATTGATAACAGTGGGGGGTAGTTTCACCTCATCACGGATATTCTGTTCTGCCTTATATAAGTGGTACATTTTGAATTATCTCAGCTTAATATCTGAGCATTGGCCGGCTAACATCTAACTGAAATCAACTGGAAGTATACATGAATTTAAGTACACTTTTATCTGCTCTTTTCATATAGTAATGCATTTAATTTATTTATTTGTGTTTTCACTGCATATTAACTCAGCTGAAGTTGTGGCTGTCTCAATACAGAGTACTTGTTAGAATTTTTGTGTAGTCTATGATTGCACTGTAGGGTACATTCACCTCATCACTGATATTCTTTCCTGCCTTATAAACGTAGTACATTTTGAGCAATCTCTGCTTAATATCTGAACTTTGGCCCTGTAACATCTACCTGAAATCAGCTGGAAGTATAAGTGAATTTAAGTACACTTTTATCTGCTCTTTTTCACATAGTACTTTATTTAATTCATTTATTAGTCTTTTTCACTGAATATTAACTCAGTTGAAGGTGTGGCTGTCTCTCTACAGAGTACTTGTTAGAATTTCTATTTAGCCATTGATAGCAGTGGAAGGTAGTTTCACCTCAACACTGATATTCTGTCCTGCCTTATATAAGTCGTGCATTTTGAGTTATCGCTGCTTAATATCTGATCTTTGGCTGGCTAACATCTAATTGAAATCAACTGGATGTATTAGTGAATTTAAGTACACTTGTATCTGCTCTTTTTCATATAGTACTGTATTGAATTTATTTGCTTATGTTTTTCACTGAAAATTAACTCAGCTGACATTGTGGTTGTCTCTCTACAGAATACTTGTTAGAATTTCTATGTAGCCATTGATAGCAGTGGTGGGGTAGTTTCACCTCATCACTGATATTCTGTTCTGCATTATATAAGTCGTACATTTTCAGTTATCTCTACTTAATATCTGACCTTTGGCCATCTAACATCTACCTGAAATCTACTGGATGTATAAGTGAATTTAAGTACACTTTTATCTGCTTTTTTTCATATACTACTGTATTTAATTTATTTATTTGTGTCTTTTACTGAATATTAACTCAGCTAAAGTTGTGGCGGTCTCTCTACAGAGTACTTTTTAGATTTTCGGTGTAGCCATTGATAGCAGAGGGGGTAGATTCACCACATCACTGATATTCTGTCCTGCCTTCTATAAGTGGTACATTTTGAGTTATCTTTGCTTAATATTTCAGCTTTGGTCGGCTAACATCTACCTGAAATCAGCTGAACGTATAAGTGAATTTAAGTACACTTGTATGTGCACTTTTTCATATAGTACTTTATTTAATTAATTTATTTGTTTTTCACTGAATGGAAGCCGCAGTGGTACAGCGGTAGCATTGTTGCCTCACAGCAAGAGGTTCTCCTGTTCGATTCTCGGCTGGAGGGTCTTTTGTGTGGAGTCTGCATGTCCTCTCCGCGGTCAAGTGGCCTCAGAAAGACATGGCTGAATGGGAGTGCCTTCGCTGAAGGTTGGGCGTCGGGCTAGCATCTCGGCACCATAAAAATCTACTGCCAATCATTAGCAGACCGGTGTTCTGCTGTGGCGACCCCTAACCAGGAAAAGCTGAAAAGACAAACAACATTTGGATTTTCACTGAATATTAACTCAGCTGAAGTTGTGACTGTCTCTGTACAGAGTTGTTGCTGTTGTTTTGTCTTTTGGCTTTTCCCGGTTAGAGGTCGCAACAGCGGAACTCCGGTCCGCTAATAATTGGCAGTAGATTTTTACGTGCTGACTTGCCGGACCGGACGCACAACCTTCAATGATGGTACGCCCATACATGCATGCCTCCACACAGAAGACGCTCTAGCTGAGAATCAAACAGGATAACGTCTTACTGTGAGGTGAGAACACTACCGCAGCACCACCACCGACTGTCCATCTACAGAGTACTTGTAAGATTTTCTGTGAAGCCATTGATAGCAGTGGGGAGTAGTTTCACCTCATCACTGATATTCTGTCATGCCTTATATAAGTGGTACATTTTGAGTTATCTCTGCTTAATATCTGAGCTTTGGCCGGCTAACATCTACCTGAAATCAACTGCACATACAGGTGAGTTTAAATACACTTTTATCTGCTCTTTTTCATATAGTACTGTATTTAATTTATTTACTTGTGTTTCTCAGTGAATATTAACTCAGTTGAAGTTGTGGCTGTCTCTCTACAGAGTACTTGTTAGAATTTCTGTGTAGCCTGTGATAGCACTGGAGGGTAGATTCACCTCATCACTGATATTCTGTATTGCCTTATATACGTAGTACATTTTTAGTTATCTCTGCTTAATATCTGAACTTTGGCCGTGTAGCATTTACCTGAAATCAACTGGATGTATCAGTGAATTTAAGTACACTTTTATCTGCTCTTTTCCATATAGTACTGTATTTGATTCATTTATTTGTCTTTTTCACTGAATATTAACTCAGTTGAAGTTGTGGCTGTATCTCTACAGAGTACTTGTAAGATTTTCTGTGAAGCCATTGATAGCAGTGGGGAGTAGTTTCACCTCATCACTGATATTCTGTCATGCCTTATATAAGTGGTACATTTTGAGTTATCTCTGCTTAATATCTGAGCTTTGGCCGGCTAACATCTACCTGAAATCAACTGGACATATAGGTGAATCTAAGTACACTTTTATCTGCTCTTTCTCACATAGTACTGTATTTAATTTGTTTACTTGTGTTTCTCACTGAATATTAACTCAGCTGAAGTAGTGGCTGTCTCTTTGCAGAGTACTTGTTAGAATTTCTGTGTAGCCTATGATAGCACTGGAGGCTAGATTCACCTCATCACTGATATTCTGTCCTGCCTTATATACGTAGTACATTTTTAGTTATCTCTGCTTAATATCTGAACTTTGGCCGTGTAACATTTACCTGAAATCAACTGGACGTATAAGTGAATTTAAGTGCACTTTTCTCTGCTCTTTTCCATATAGTACTGTATTTAATTCATTTATTTGTCTTTTTCACTGAATATTAACTCAGTTGAAGTTGTGGCTGTATCTCTACAGAGTACTTGTTAGAAATTCTGTTTAGCCATTGATAGCATTGGAAGGTAGTTTCACCTCAACACTGATATTCTGTCCTGCCTTATATAAATGGTACATTTTGAGTTATCTCTGCTTAATATCTGATCTTTGGCCGACTAACATCTAATTGAAATCAACTAGACGTATAAGTGAATTTAAGTACACTTGTATCTGCTCTTTTTCATATAGTACTGTGTTGAATGTATTTGTTTATGTTTTACACTGAAATTTAACTCAGCTGAAGTTGTGGCTGTCTCTCTACAGAATTCTTGTTAGAACTTCTGTGTAGCCATTGATAGCAGTGGTGGGGTAGATTCACCTCATCACTGATATTCTGTCCTGCCTTATATAAGTGGTACATTTTTGAGTTATCTCTGCTTAATATCTGAGCTTTGGCCGGCTAACATCTACCTGAAATCAACTGGATGTATAATTGATTTTACGTAGACTTTTATCTGCTTTTTTTCATATACTACTATATTTAATTTATGTATTTGTGTCTTTTACTGAATATTAACTCAGCTGAAGTTGTGGCTGTCTCTCTACAGAGTACGTGTTAGAATTTCTCTGTAGCCATTGATAGCAGTGGGGGGTAGTTTCACCTCATCACTGATATTCTGTTCTGCCTTATATAAGTTGTACATTTTCAGTTATCTCTACTTAATATCTGACCTTTGGCCATCTAACATCTACTTGAAATCATCTGGATGTATAAGTGAATTTAAGTACACTTTTATCTGCTTTTTTCATATACTACTATATTTAATTTATTTATTTGTGTCTTTTTCTGAATATTAACTCAGCTAAACTTGTGGCTGTCTCTCTACAGAGTACTTGTTAGATTTTCTGTGTAGCCATTGATAGCAGAGGGGATAGATTCACCTCATCACTGATATTCTGTCCTGCCTTCTATAAGTGGTACATTTTGAATTATCTCTGCTTAATATCTGAGCTTTGGTCAGCTAACATCTACCTGAAATCAACTGGATGTATAAGTGAATTTAAGTACACTTGTATGTGCACTTTTTCATATAGTACTGTATTTAATTAATTAATTTATTTTTTCACTGAATTGAAGCCACGGTGGTACAGCGGTATAATTGTTCCCTCACAGCAAGAGGTTCTCCTGTTCAATTCTCAGCTGGAGGGCCTTTTGTGTGGAGTCTGCATGTCCTCTCTGCTGTCAAGTGGCCTCAGAAAGTCATGGGTGAATGGGAGTGCCTTCGCTGAAGGTTGGGCGTCAGGCTGGCAACTTGGCACCATAAAAATCTACTACCAATCATTAGCGGATCAGTGTTCTGCTGTGGCGACCCCTAACCAGGAAAACCAAAAAGACAAACAACATTTGGATTTTCACTGAATATTAACTCAACTGAAGTTGTGACTGTTGCTCTACCGAGTACTTGTAAGATTTTCTGTGAAGGCATTGATAGCAGTGGGGAGTAGTTTCACCTCATCACTGATATTCTGTCATGCCTTCTATAAGTGGTATATTTTGAGTTATCTCTGCTTGCTATCTGAGCTTTGGCCAGCTAACATCTACCTGAAATCAACTGGACGTATAGGTGAATTTAACTACACTTTTATCTGCTCTTTTTCATATAGTACCGTATTTAATTTGTTTACTTGTGTTTCTCACTGAATATTAACTCAGCTGAAGTTGTGGCTGTCTCTCTACAGAGTACTTGTTAGAATTTCTGTGTAGCCATTGATACCAGTGGGGGGGTACTTTCACCTCATCACTGATATTCTGTCCTGCCTAATATAAGTGGTACATTTTGTATGATCTCAGCTTAATATCTGAGCATTGGCCGGCTAACATCTAACTGAAATCAACTGGAAGTATACGTAAATTTAAGTACACTTTTATCTGCTCTTTTTCATATAGTACTGTATTTAATTTATTTGCTTGTATTTTTTACTGAATATTAACTTAGTTGAACATGTGGCTGTCTCTCTGCAGAGTACTTGTTAGAATTTCTGTGTGGCCATTGATAGAAGTGGGGGGTAGTTTCAACTCATCACTAATATTCTGTCCTGCCTTATATAAGTGGTACATTTTGCGTTATCTCTGCTTAAAATCTGAGCTTTGGCCGGCTAACACCTGCTTGAAATCAACTGGACGTATAAGTGAATTGAAGTACACTTTTATCTGCTCTTTTTCATATAGAACTGTATTTAATTTATGTGTGTTGTTCACTAAATATTAACTCAGCTGAAGTTGTGGCAGTATCTCTACAGAATACTTGTTAGAATTTCTGTGTAGCCATTGATGGCAGTGAGGGGGTTAGTTTCACCTGATTACTGATATTCTGTCCTGCCTTATATAAGTGGTACATTTTGAGTTATCTCTGCTTAATATCTTAGCTTTGGCTGGCTAACATCTACCTGAAATCAACTGGATGTATAATTGATTTTACGTACACGTTTATCTGCTTTTTTTCATATCGTACTGTATTTAATTTTATTATTTCTGTTTTTCACTGAATATTAACTCAGCTGAAGTTGTGGCTGTCTCTCTACAGAGTACTTGTTAGAATTTCTATGTAGCCATTGATAGCAGTGGGGGTAGTTTCACCTCATCACCGATATTCTGTCCTGCCTTATATAAGTCGTACATTTTGAGTTATCTCTGCTTAATATCTGACCTTTGGCCATCTAACCTCTAAGTGAAATCAACTGGATGTATTAGTAAATTTAAATACACTTTTATCTGCCCTTTTTCATATAATACTGTATTTAATTTATTTATTTGTGTTTTTCACTGAATATTAACTCAGCTAAAGTTGAAGTTGTGGCTGTCTCTCTACAGAGTACTTGTTAGATTTTCTGTGTAGCCATTGATAGCAGAGGGGGGTAGATTCAACTCATCACTGATATTCTGTCCAGCCTTATATAAGTGGTATTTTGAGTTATCTCTGCTTAATATCTGAGCTTTGGCCAGCTAACATCTACCTGAAATCAACTGGATGTACAAGTGAATTTTAGTACACTTTTATCTGCACTTTTTCATATGGTACTGTATTTAATTAATTTATTTGTTTTTCACTGATGGAAGACGCGGTGGTACAGCGGTAGCATTGTTGCCTTACAGCAAACTGTTCCCTGTTCGATTCTCAGCTGGAGTGCCTACTGTGTGGAGTCTGCATGTCCTTCCCGCGGTCGAGTGGCCTCGGAAAGACGTGTGAATGGGCGTGTCTTCTCTGAAGTTTGGGCATCAGGCTTGCAACTCAGCACCATAAAAATCTACTGCCAATCATTAGCGGACCGGAGTTTTGCTGCGATGACCCCTAACCAGGAAACGCTGAAAAGACAAACACATTTGGATTTTCACTGAATATTAACTCAGCTGAAGTTGTAACTGTCTCTGTACAGAGTTCTTGTTGTTGCTGTTGTTGTGTCTTTCGGCTTTTCTCGGTTAGTGGTCGCCACAACGGAACTCAGGTCCACTAATGATTGGCAGTAGATTTTTATGTGCCAAGTTGCCGGCTCTGATGCACAACCTTCAACGAAGGTATGCCCATAGAGGCATGTCTCCACACAGAAGACGCTCTAGCTGAGAATCGAACTGGACGTCTTACTGTGAGGCGAGAACGCTACCGCAGCACCACCACCAACTGTCTCTCTACAGAGAACTTGTAAGATTTTCTGTCAAGCCATTGATAGCAGTGGGGAGTAGTTTCACCTCATCACTGATATTCTGTCATGCCTTATATAAGTGGTACATTTTGAGTTATCTCTGCTTAATATCTGAGCTTTGGCCGGCTAACATCTAACTGAAATCAACTGGACGTATAAGTGAATTTAAGTACACTTTTATCTGCTCTTTTTCATATAGTACTGTATTTAATTTATTTGCTTGTATTTTTTACTGAATATTAACTTAGTTGAACATGTGGCTGTCTCTCTGCAGAGTACTTGTTAGAATTTCTGTGTGGCCATTGATAGCAGTGGTGGGGTAGATTCACCTCATCACTGATATTCTGTCCTGCCATATATAAGTGGTACATTTTGGGTTATCTCTGCTTATTATCTGAGCTTTGGCCGGCTAACATCTGCCTGAAATCAACTGGATGTATAATTGATTTTACGTAGACCTTTATCTGCTTTTTTTCATATCGTACTGTATTTAATTTTATTATTTGCGTTTTTCACTGAATATTAACTCAGCTGAAGTTGTGGCTGTCTCTCTACAGAGTACTTGTTAGAATTTCTCTGTAGCCATTTTTAGCAGTGGGGGGTAGTTTCACCTCATCACTGATATTCTGTTCTGCCTTATATAAGTTGTACATTTTCAGTTATCTCTACTTAATATCTGACCTTTGGCCATCTAACATCTACATGAAATCAACTGGATGTATAAGTGAATTTAAGTACACTTTTATCTGCTTTTTTTCATATACTACTATATTTAATTTATTTATTTGTGCCTTTTACTGAATATTAACTCAGCTAAACTTGTGGCTGTCTCTCTACAGAGTACTTGTTAGATTTTCTGTGTAGCTATTGATAGCAGAGGGGGTAGATTCACCTCATCACTGATATTCTGTCCTGCCTTCTATAAGTGGTACATTCTGAGTTATCTCTGCTTAATATCTGAGCTTTGGTCAGCTAACATCTACCTGAAATCAACTGGACATAAAAGTGAATTTAAGTACACTTGTATGTGCATTTTTTCATATAGTACTGTATTTAATTAATTTATTTGTTTTTTCACTGAATGGAAGCCACGGTGATACAGCGGTATCGTTGTTCCCTCACAGCAAGAGGTTCTCCTGTTCAATTCTCGGCTGGAGTGCCTTTTGTGTGGAGTCTGCATGTCCTCTCCATGGTCAAGTGGACTCAGAAAGTCATGGGTGAATGGGAGTGGCTTCGCTGAAGGTTGGGCATCGGGCTTGCAACTCGACACCATAAAAATCTACTACCAATCATTAATGGACCGGTGTTCTGCTGTGGCGACCCCTAACCAGGAAAACCAAAAAGACAAACAACATTTGGATTTTCACTGAATATTAACTCAACTGAAGTTGTGACTGTTGCTCTACAGAGTACTTGTAAGATTTTCTGTGAAGCCATTGATAGCAGTGGGGAGTAGTTTCTCCTCATCACTGATATTCTGTCATGCCTTCTATAAGTGGTATATTTTGAGTTATCTCTGCTTGCTATCTGAGCTTTGGCCAGCTAACATCTACATGAAATCAACTGGACGTATAGATGAATTTAACTACACTTTTATCTGCTCTTTTTCATATAGTACCGTATTTAATTTGTTTACTTGTGTTTCTCACTGAATATTTACTCAGCTGAAGTTGTGCCTGTCTCTCTACAGAGTACTTGTTAGAATTTCTGTGTAGCCATTGGTACCAGTGGGGGGGGGGGGTAGTTTCACCTCATCACTGATATTCCGTCCTGCCTTATATAAGTGGTACATTTTGTATGATCTCAGCTTAATATCTGAGCATTGGCCGGCTAACATCTAACTGAAATTAACTGGAAGTATACATGAATTTAAGTACACTTTTATCTGCTCTTTTTCATATAGTACTGTATTTAATTTATTTTCTTGTATTTTTTACTGAATATTAACTTAGTTGAACATGTGGCTGTCTCTCTACAGAGTACTTGTTAGAATTTCTGTGTGGCCATTGATAGAAGTGGGGGGTAGTTTCAACTCATCACTAATATTCTGCCCTGCCTTATATAAGTGGTACATTTTGAGCTATCTCTGCTTAATATCTTAGCTTTGGCTGTCTAACATCTACCTGAAATCAACTGGACATATAAGTTAATTTGAGTACACTTTTATCTGCTCATTTGCATAAAGTACTGTATTTAATTTATTTATTTGTGGTTTTCACTGAATATTAACTCAGCTGAAGTTGTGGCTGTCTCTCTACAGAGTACTTTTTAGAATTTCTGTGCAGCCATTGATAGCAGTGGAGGTAGTTTCACCTCATCACTGATATTCTGTCCTGCCTTATATAAGTGGTACATTTTGATTTATCTCTGCTTAATACCTGAGCTTTGGCCAGCTAATATCTACCTGAAATCATCTGGATGTATAAGTTTATTTAAGTACACTTTTATCTGCTCTTTTCATATAGTAATGTATTTAATTTATTTATTTTTGTTTTTCACTGAATATTAACTCAACTGAAGTTTTGGCTGCCTCTCTGCAGAGTACTTGTTAGAATTTCTGTGTAGCCATTGATAGCAGTGGGGGGTAGTTTCACCTCATCATTGATATTCTGTCCTGCCTTATATAAGTGGTACATTTTGAGTTATCTCTGCTTGATATCTGAGCTTTGGCCGGCTAACATCTACCTGAAATCATCTGGATGTATAAGTTAATTTAAGTACACTTTTATCTGCTCTTTTCATATAGTAATGTATTTAATTTATTTATTTTTGTTTTTCAATACATATTAACTCAACTGAAGTTTTGGCTGCCTCTCTGCAGAGTACTTGTTAGAATTTCTGTGTAGCCATTGATAGCAGTGGGGGGTATTTTCACCTCATCCTTGATATTCTGTCCTGCTTTATATAAGTGGTACGTTCTGAGTTAGCTCTGCTTACTATCAGTGCTTTGGCTGGCTAACATCTACCTGAAATCAACTGGACGTTTAAGTGAATTTAAGTACACTTTTATCTGCTCTTTTTCATATATTACTGTATTTAATTTATTTGTGTTTTTCAATGAATACTAGCTCAGCTGAAGTTGTGGCTGTCTCTCTACAGAGTACTTGTTAGAATTTCTGTGTAGCCATTGATAGCAGTGGAGGTAGTTTCACCTCATCACTGATATTCTGTCATGCCTTATATAAGTGGTACATTTTGAGTTATCTCTGCTTAATATCTGAGCTTTGGCTAGCAAACATCTAGGTGAAATCAACTGGATGTATAGGTGAATTTAAGTACACTTTTATCTGCCCTTTTTCATATAGTACTGATTTGTTTGTAACCCGCGGTGGTGGTGCTGCGGTAGCATTGTCGCCTAACAGTAAGACGCTGTCCGGTTCGATTCTCAGCTGGAGCGTCTTCTGCGTGGAGACATGCATGAATGGGCTTACATTCGTTGAAGGTTGTGCATCAGGGCTAGTAACTC
>NW_025050004.1:0-14119 GCF_019279795.1 Protopterus annectens
GGAAAAAATTTAAGTTGGCAGTATGTGAGAGTGTACTTTTGTTTCCATGTTGCATGGTTTAAATAGTGTAAAGCTTTATATTATAGGTTCATACTAGGCTATCTGCCCTAGGGCATTTATAAGCCTAGCCAGAGTTGTGGCTTTCACCACCCCTTAGGTTGAAGAATACTATACCCATTAGTTTGCGTGCCTCTGTCCAGCAGTGATACAGAGATGATCCCGGGGTAAACCTACCATCTCCCATCCACTGGTCAAGATTCATCTTGAACAGAGCCAGCGAGGTGCTCTGTCTCACATGGACAGGGATTCTGTTCCACAGCATAGGGAGTCTCTGGGTGATGAATCTATCCCTCCAGCACGTCCTATTTATATCTGTGTTGAGGTTTAAGTCTCTTGCTCTTGTGGCTCTGGTGGATTTGGATTTTTTGAGGTGGAGCATGTCCATTAATTCCGGGTTGGACATGGACTTGTCAGGCACAGGTCACCTCTGAGCAGACGGTATGCGACTGAATAGAGCTGCAGTTTCTTCAGTCAGGCAGCATATGGCATATTTTTGAGCCCCTTTATCCTTTTGGTGAGGAACTTTTGGGGTCTTTCCAATTGCTGCAGGTGTCGGGTAAGATACATTCTGAATGGGGCATTGTACTCAATCATTGGTCTCATAAGTGAAGAGTACAGGGGAACAATGACCTCCCTTGATCTGGATGTGAGATCCCTTCACATAATCAGGTGGGCAATGTGGGAGAAGGTCCTCCTACAACCACTTTGGCAATGTGAGTGTCAAAAAGAAAGGTTACTGTCCAACTTGGGTTCGAACTCAACCCCAGGTCCCTGATAACCTCTTCTGTGCTTAATGGATTGCCACCTATGTGGTAACAGGGGGTTACCTTGTTTTTACCAAGGGTATGACTATACATTTTGGCGTTTAGCTTAAGGCCATGGCTCTATGGCACCAGTTATCCATTTCTATGAGACCTCTCTGAAGGATATCTGTGTGTGATGGATTTTCAACTATGGCCAGTTTGCAGTCATCTGCAAATCGCTTTGTCAAGCCACAATCCTCCTATGTTTGCACTTGCACTTCTGAAAAGTAGATGCTGAACAAGAGGGGGGTCCCAGGACTGAGCCCTGTGGGACACTCGCTTGTGACCGGCTTGGAGTCTGACATGGCACCAGCAACTCTAACCTTGTGGGTTCTGTCCTTGAGCCAGTTTGCAACCCATCTTGTGACATATGGGTTTACATTTAAGCTGGTGAGCTTTTCTATGATACCCGAGTGGGGTATTGTGTCAGCTTTGCAAGGTCAAGGTAGGCTGTGTGAACTGCCTTACCCTCATCAATGGCCTTGGTGACTGTTTCAAAAGTCGACCAAGTTCAAGAGGCATGATCTGCCCTTGACAAAGCTGAATTGGGTAGGATCCAATGTCTGTAGGTCCCCTATGTCTTTATTTATGAGTTCCATTATGATCCTCTCCATAGCTTTGCAGTCCAGGCTTGTTAAGCTTATGGGCGGTAATTACCAGGGTCCATGAAGCACACTTTGAGTGGGACCACAGTTGCCATACACACTCAAAAATTTGAGTGCGTATCCTGTGGTAAGGATAAGATTAAACAGCAGCCTTATGTGTGGGTTTAGTTCCTCATTGAGTTCCTGCAGCACACAGCTGGGGACACCATCCGGTCCCATTGATGCTGTGTATTTAGCTTTAGAGAGAGCAGCTCTCACCTGGGCATTTGAGATGATTGGGAGGCTACACTCTGCTGGGATAGATATTTCTCCTTTTGGGGGGAGGGAGGGGAGAAATTTTCACTGAACCTGTCTGCCAGTATGTTTGCAATGTCTGTGGGTTCGGTGATTTTTGTATCATTTTGGACTAATTCTGAGCATATCTGGGAGTTTCCACCCTGATTTCTAACATAGCTAAAGAAGGCCTTATGATTGTCTTTTGAGTCCTTGGCGATTTTTCTCTCAAAGTTGGCCTTGGATGATTTTGTATGAGTGATCGTAGTTTTTACTAGTATTGATCAGAGATGTCTTCCCTTTTAGGGATTTTGCTCTATCTTGTAGTAGCTTTCTCCTCTTGTTGTAAAGTTTGTTTATGGCTGGGGTCCAGCAGATCGGGCGCTTGCCTTTGGTGGAAAGGGTCTTGATTTTATTTGGGATTGCAGATCCATGCAATCCTGGAGGTGCTCGTAGAAAGCATTTGTAAGGGATTCAGCAGTGTGGGTTGTGGTTTCCAATGGCTCAGGGGCCTTGAAGGATACCACACCAGTCTTAAGAAGTGTGAAGTTGGCTTTTGAGAAGTTCTTCACTGTGGTCTTTTTTGTTGCGGGTGGGGGCGGGATGTGGATCTCCAGTGAGATTAGTTTATGGTCTGATCTCACCAATGAGGGATATACTTCCGGTGTGGAGCATTTTGTCCCATGTTTGTGATGATCAGGTCTAGTATATTTTCACCTCTTGTGGGAATGGTGACAAGTTGTTCCATAGCATTTGGTTATGAACTCCAGGAACCTTTGGGCTAGGGTATTGGGGCTTGAGTAATGCTCCCAGTCTATGTTTGGGTAGTTGAAGTCACCCAATATGATGGTGTTTGGAGAGACATTTATACTCTCCAGTGTCTTCCGGGAGGCTGTGTGGGGGTCCCGAGTTTGAGAGGGTGGACTGTAACATGCTACAAACTGTAGAGCAGTTTTGCCTATGTTTAATTGCACCTGAATGGTCTCTGATGCTTCGTGAGTTGCCACCAGCCTGGAGGTGTGGGTATCCTTGATGAATATGGATACATCCCCTCCTTTTGAGGTACGGTCCGTGTTTTGGGGCCGGAGCGCATGATATGTGGTAAGGCCTGATAGTGCGGGGTGCTGCCAGGAGCCTTGAACCAGGTTTCAGTCACAGCACAGACATCGATGTTCTCCATACTGAGGAGGGCTGAGGGGTGCATCTTGAATTTAGACTTCTGGCATTGAGCAGCATTACCCTTAGTTTTTTCCATTATTGTTTTCTAGGGTGGTGGGTTTAGAATTTGAGCCTTGTCTAAAAAAGTCACTATGGGGGTGGCAAGAGCCTTTGCCAATATCCGGAAACCCAGGGTGACAGGTGCAAGCCCTCCCTTACTTGAAGCAGCGTGGCTTGTCAAGCATGTCATTCCAGGCAGACAGAGATTGGATCCCCTTAGAATGACACCAGAAATTAAGCCAATTATTAAAACTGATCATTGTCTCTGTATTGTGGCATCATTCTTGGTGAAGGTAGGATACTGCTCAGGGTCAGGGTCATACCAGCCTGGACTACATAATCTGAGAGCTCCTTTATGTCTCTTTCATGTAGTCCAGGGGAGGGTACATCTCAGGTCATTCACACCGGCATGGACAATGACTGAGTCATACTTGTACTTGCTGTGGAGTGACCTGAGTGCTTGTGTTATGTTGCGGATTCTAGCGCCCAACAGGCAGCTTACTGTGACCCTCTCCTTGTTCAGTCTGGTGAGTGGGACGTCAATGTGTCTGACTATGGAGTCACCTATGACAAGTGTATCTGGCATTGTGTTTGGCCTTAAGGGCTGTGACTGATTTGCACACTGACTTTGTGATCTATGTGTTGCTTGTGTTATGTCATGAGGTGGCAGTTGTTTGGGTGTCTGCTTTGGAGGCCTCTGCTGTTTTGTTAGATTTTTGATCAGTGCCTCTGAGTATGTCTTTGTGTGTTTATGTGTTTGATTTGTAGTTGTGATAGTTCTAAGTGAGACTGGGTTTATGGTGTGTGTTGTTACCTTTTCCTCCTGTCTGGTTTTGCCAGTCCTGAGTTGAGAGAGCTCAGCCTCCAGTTTGGCTATATAGTTGCATCTCTCGCATGTATTTGTGTTTTGTGGGAGGAGGAGAGAGGGTTGTCTGTGTGCATGAGGGCAATTGTAACATTGCCTCCAATATTCCCAGATTCACCAGCTGAGCAGGAGAGGGCCGCTAGCAACTGGCGGCTTTGACATGCTAGAAGAAATGAAAAAGTTTGCTGTGTAACTAAGTCAGAAAGGACCTATAGGGAAGTGGGTACTCAAGGGGGTTTTAAGCTAGTGAAGTACTTTGTATAATATAGAAGTGCTTTACCTGACTAAAAAATGCTTTAGGAACAAGTGCTGAGCTTTACAAATAGAGAATAGACTGTTTAGATTACAAGTAGAGCAGTTCTAAGGGAAAAAATGAAGAGCAGACTTTACGGAGCCAGAAATAGTTTAACCTTGTTTAACCACCGCTGCCCGATGTTGCTCTAGTGGCACCTCCGCGCTAAATGCAGAAAAGGCAATAAGTCAGTAGTACAGGCTAGCACACTTTAGTGGGCAGCAAAACAATTAAATTAAACAGCAAACAAACACTTTTCGACTTGAATTAGACTAATTTCGACTAAAATGTACTTTTAAGTGCAGATAATAAAAAATGCAGTAAATAACTATGAAAACAGTTAAAGCTTGCTCTAGGTAAGCAGTAGAACGTAAAACAAATATAAAAAACAGCAGGATACTTAATCAGGAAAGCAGTCGCTTTTTTTTCAGTTCTCTGTAGCCAGGAATACTCAACAGGACCATGTGGAGCTGTGTCTGAGCAATATGGCTTCAAAAAAATGCCAGAGGCAGATTTTAACCAGGGAACTTCAAAAGAGCTACAAATGGTCCAAAATGACCAATTACTACAGCTTCTTGTGCTGAGGTCACTTCCTTCAAGGACAGGTAGGCTATTCGAGGCTCCCCACTCCCACTGGTGAGCTAAGAAACTTCCTTCTATCCAAGTAAGGCAATGGACAACACAGGAACTACAACACAGCCCAGGATACAGCAAGGCCTGTAAACTGGTCGAACTAGTTTAGGCGAGGCAGGAAAACAAGGAATATTTTTTTTGTTTTTAAATAGAAACACACAGAAATGCAGAAAAGGCAATAAGTCAGTAGTACAGGCTAGCACACTTTAGTGGGCAGCAAAACAATTAAATTAAACAGCAAACAAACACTTTTCGACTTGAATTAGACTAATTTCGACTAAAATGTACTTTTAAGTGCAGATAATAAAAAATGCAGTAAATAACTATGAAAACAGTTAAAGCTTGCTCTAGGTAAGCAGTAGAATGTAAAACAAATATAAAAAACAGCAGGATACTTAATCAGGAAAGCAGTCACTTTTTTCAGTTCTCTGTAGCCAGGAATACTCAACAGGACCATGTGGAGCTGTGTCTGAGCAATATGGCTTCAAAAAAATGCCAGAGGCAGATTTTAACCAGGGAACTTCAAAAGAGCTAGAAATGGTCCAAAATGACCAATTACTACAGCTTCTTGTGCTGAGGTCACTTCCCTCAAGGACAGGTAGGCTATTCGAGGCTCCCCACTCCCACTGGTGAGCTAAGAAACTTCCTTCTATCCAGGTAAGGCAATGGACAACACAGGAACTACAACACAGCCCAGGATACAGCAAGGCCTGTAAACTGGTCTAACTAGTTTAGGCGAGGCAGGAAAACAAGGAATATTTTTTTTGTTTTTAAATAGAAACACAGAAATTCAGAAAAGGCAATAAGTCAGTAGTACAGGCTAGCACACTTTAGTGGGCAGCCAAACAATTAAATTAAACAGCAAACAAACACTTTTTAGGCTTGAATTTGACTAATTTCGACTAAAATGTACTTTTAAGTGCAGATAATAAAAAATGCAGTAAATAACTATGAAAACAGTTAAAGCTTGCTCTAGGTAAGCAGTAGAAGGTAAAACAAATATAAAAAGCAGCAGGATACTTAATCAGAAAAGCAGTCGCTTTTTTTCAGTTCTCTGTAGCCAGGAAGACTCAACAGGACCACATGGAGCTGTGTCTGAGCAATATGGCTTCAAAAAAAATGCCAGAGGCAGATTTTAACCAGGGAACTTCAAAAGAGCTGGAAATGGTGCAAAATGACCAATTACTACAGCTTCTTGTGCTGAGGTCACTTCCCTCAAGGACAGGTAGGCTATTCAAGGCTCCCCACTCCCACTGGTGAGCTAAGAAACTTCCTTCTATCCAAGTAAGGCAATGGACAACACAGGAACTACAACACAGCCTAGGATACAGCAAGGCCTGTAAACTGGTCTAACTAGTTTAGGAGAGGCAGGAAAACAAGGATTTTTTTTTTGTTTTGTTTTTAAATAGAAACACACAGAAATGCAGAAAAGGCAATAAGTCAGTAGTACAGGCTAGCACACTTTAGTGGGCAGCCAAACAATTAAATTAAACAGCAAACAAACACTTTTCGACTTGAATTAGACTAATTTCGACTAAAATGTACTTTTAAGTGCAGATAATAAAAAATACAGTAAATAACTATGAAAACAGTTAAAGCTTGCTCTAGGTAAGCTGATGCCTTTATACCCGAATAACTGCAGCTATGACGTCGGGTGAAGTGCGACATCAGCCGAGGCCAGACCCAGACTTTGGAATCCAGCCGACCGAAGGGCTGCCTGGCAGGACAACCCATTTGTAAGGACTGCAGATGCATCCTTGAAAGGACATCAGCAGGATACTTAATCAGGAAGCAGTCAGCACCAGTTCTCTGTAGCCAGGAAGACTCAACAGGACCACGTGGAGCTGTGTATGAGCAATATGGCTTCAAAAACATGCCAGAGGCAGATTTTAACCAGGGAACTTCAAAAGAGCTAGAAATGGTCCAAAATGACCAATTACTACAGCTTCTTGTGCTGAGGTCACTTCCCTCAAGGACAGGTAGGCTATTCAAGGCTCCCCACTCCCACTGGTGAGCTAAGAAACTTCCTTCTATCCAAGTAAGACAATGGACAACACAGGAACTACAACACAGCCCAGGATACAGCAAGGCCTGTAAACTGGTCTAACTAGTTTAGGAGAGGCAGGAAAACAAGGAATATTTTTTTTTTTAAATAGAAACACACAGAAATGCAGAAAAGGCAATAAGTCAGTAGTATAGGCTAGCACACTTTAGTGGGCAGCCAAACAATTAAATTAAACAGCAAACAAACACTTTTCGACTTGAATTAGACTAATTTCGACTAAAATGTACTTTTAAGTGCAGATAAAAAAAATGCAGTAAATAACTATGAAAACAGTTAAAGCTTGCTCTAGGTAAGCAGTAGAAGGTAAAACAAATATAAAAAACAGCAGGATACTTAATCAGGAAAGCAGTCACTTTTTTTTCAGTTCTCTGTAGCCAGGAAGGCTACAGGACCACGTGGAGCTGTGTCTGAGCAATATGGCTTCAAAAAAATGCTAGAGGCAGATTTTAACCAGGGAACTTCAATAGAGCTAGAAATGGTCCAAAATGACCAATTACTACAGCTTCTTGTGCTGAGGTCACTTCCCTCAAGGACAGGTAGGCTATTCGAGGCTCCCCACTCCCACTGGTGAGCTAAGAAACTTCCTTCTATCCAAGTAAGGCAATGGACAACACAGGAACTACAACACAGCCCAGGATACAGCAAGGCCTGTAAACTGGTCTAACTAGTTTAGGAGAGGCAGGAAAACAAGGAATTTTTTTTTTTTGTTTTGTTTTTAAATAGAAACACACAGAAATGCAGAAAAGGCAATAAGTCAGTAGTACAGGCTAGCACACTTTGGTGGGCAGCCAAACAATTAAATTAAACAGCAAACAAACACTTTTCGACTTGAATTAGACTAATTTCGACTAAAATGTACTTTTAAGTGCAGATAATAAAAAAAATGCAGTAAATAACTATGAAAACAGTTAAAGCTTGCTCTAGGTAAGCAGTAGAAGGTAAAACAAATATAAAAAACAGCAGGATACTTAATCAGGAAAGCAGTCACTTTTTCAGTTCTCTGTAGCCAGGAAGACTCAACAGGACCACGTGGAGCTGTGACTGAGCAATATGGCTTCAAAAAAATGCCAGAGGCAGATTTTAACCAGGAACTTCAAAGAGCTAGAAATGGTCAAAATGACCAATTACTACAGCTTCTTGTGCTGAGGTCACTTCCCTCAGGACAGGTAGGCTATTCGAGGCTCCCCACTCCCACTGGTGAGCTAAGAAACTTCCTTCTATCCAAGTAAGGCAATGGACAACACAGGAACTACAACACAGCCCAGGATACAGCAAGGCCTGTAAACTGGTCTAACTAGTTTAGGAGAGGCAGGAAAACAAGTAATATTTTTTGTTTTTGTTTTAAATAGAAACACACAGAAATGCAGAAAAGGCAATAAGTCAGTAGTACAGGCTAGCACACTTTAGTGCACAGCCAAACAATTAAATTAAACAGCAAACAAACACTTTTCAACTTGAATTAGACTAATTTCGACTAAAATGTACTTTTAAGTGCAGATAAAAAAAATGCAGTAAATAACTATGAAAACAATTAAAGCTTGCTCTAGGTAAGCAGTAGAAGGTAAAACAAATATAAAAAACAGCAGGATACTTAATCAGGAAAGCAGTCGCTTTTTTTTCAGTCCTCTGTAGCCAGGAAGACTCAACAGGACCACGTGGAGCTGTGTCTGAGCAATATGGCTTCAAAAAAAAGGCCAGAGGCAGATTTTAACCAGGGAACTTCAAAAGAGCTAGAAATGGTCCAAAATGACCAATTACTACAGCTTCTTGTGCTGAGGTCACTTCCCTCAAGGACAGGTAGGCTATTCAAGGCTCCCCACTCCCACTGGTGAGCTAAGAAACTTCCTTCTATCCAAGTAAGGCAATGGACAACACAGGAACTACAACACAGCCCAGGATACAGCAAGGCCTGTAAACTGGTCTAACTAGTTTAGGAGGCAGGAAAACAAGGAATATGTTTTTGTTTTTTTTTTGTTTTAAACAGAAACACACAGAAATGCAGAAAAGGCAATAAGTCAGTAGTACAGGCTAGCACACTTTAGTGGGCAGCCAAACAATTAAATTAAACAGCAAACAAACACTTTTCGACTTGAATTAGACTAATTTCGAATAAAATGTACTTTTAAGTGCAGATAATAAAAAATGCAGTAAATAACTATGAAAACAGTTAAAGCTTGCTCTAGGTAAGCAGTAGAACGTAAAACAAGTATAAAAAACAGCAGGATACTTAATCAGGAAAGCAGTCACTTTTTTTTCAGTTCTCTGTAGCCAGTAAGACTCAACAGGACCACGTGGGCTGTGTCTGAGCAATATGGCTTCAAAAAAATGCCAGAGGCAGATTTTAACCAGGGAACTTCAAAAGAGCTAGAAATGGTCCAAAATGACCAATTACTACAGCTTCTTGTGCTGAGGTCACTTCCCTCAAGGACAGGTAGGCTATTCAAGGCTCCCCACTCCCACTGGTGAGCTAAGAAACTTCCTTCTATCCAAGTAAGGCAATGGACAACACAGGAACTACAACACAGCCAGGATACAGCAAGGCCTGTAAACTGGTCTAACTAGTTTAGGAGAGGCAGGAAAACAAGGAATATGTTTTTGTTTTTTTTTGTTTTTAAATAGAAACACACAGAAATGCAGAAAAGGCAATAAGTCAGTAGTACAGGCTAGCACACTTTATGGGCAGCCAAACAATTAAATTAAACAGCAAACAAACACTTTTCGACTTGAATTAGACTAATTTCGACTAAAATGTACTTTTAAGTGCAGATAATAAAAAATGCAGTAAATAACTATGAAAACAGTTAATGCTTGCTCTAGGTAAGCAGTAGAACGTAAAACAAGTATAAAAAACAGCAGGATACTTAATCAGGAAAGCAGTCACTTTTTTTCAGTTCTCTGTAGCCAGAAAGACTCAACAGGACCACGTGGAGCTGTGTCTGAGCAATAGGTTAAATTCTTTACAGGTTGCTAGTTTTCCTGCACTATGAGTGCAGTAATTTCACTGTGTTTGTTTTAATGAAGGAGTTTTATCTCCATTGCTTACTGGCTATTTTTCAACTGATTCCTTGCTTGCATGGTTTTCTAGGAGGTTTACCTTGATCTTTTTGCTTTGCTCTGCAGGGTTTAAGCCCTACTAAGAAGATATATTAATTTCTTAAGGTTAGTGTGGCTTATTAGTTATGTATTTTTATACAATATTTATTGTCTTTTACTTTTGTGGATAGTGTCAATAAGTTCAGAATTAGTTTTGTTGAGGGGTTGTGAAAACAGAGTTGTCACTTTACCTCCTGGTGCTGTATGTGAAAGTGATTATGACCATGTTTGTATTGCTCAGATACTGGGTAGGTTTTCCTGCTGGCTCAAAGGAAACAATGGTGCACTTCACACAAGAACATGGAGGGTTTCCTTTTTTGTGTTTGAAATAATCTATCGCATTTGGTTATAGACTGCCCTTACATCTCCCGTGGTTGATAATTACATAGTACCTTTAATGAGAATGACTGGGATCATACCATAGATAATTTGAATTGGGCCATGCCTAGGATAAAGCATTTAGGAGCTGCATCTGTCCATCAGTACTGTATGGGGCAGTGTGTATGTACACTTGTGTGTGTGTGTGTGTGTGTGTGTGTGTGTGTGTGTGTGTGTGTGTGTGTGTGTGTGTGTGTGTGTGTATATATATATATATATATATATATATATATATATATATTTATACATGTGTGTGTGTACATGTGTATAATATGTAAAATACACATGCACACACATGCATGTAGGTGCTTAAAAATGGTCTCCGTGTGATCCAGCTGGGTATCCACCTGATAACATAAAGGTTTACACCTAACATATTGTGTTTGTCAAACAATGCTCGAGTGGGGTATTGTGTCAAATGCCTTGGCCAGATCAAGGTAGGCAGTGTGAAACATTTTGCCCTCATCCATTGTTTTGGTGACCTTCTCAAAGAAGTCCACCAGGTTGAGTAAGCAAGAGCTGCATTTGACGAAACCCACCTGGCTTAGGTCTAATGTCTGTAGGTTTCCTATGTCATTATTGGTCATTTCCATGATAATTATTTCCATGGATTTGCATATGAGACTAGTGAGATTATGGGGCTATAGTTTTGAGGGTCTGTAGATTGCCTACCTTTGGACAGAGGGATGAATATTGCTGCTCAGAATTCGTTAGGCATCGGTTCATAGGTAGGTAATAGGCTATCGGCCCAAGGGCCTATGTAAGCCTAGCCAATAAGGTTCCCTGGCTTATGCCGCCCCAAAAAGTTATTTTCCTGTGCCACAGTTGAGCAGAGACACAGAAGTGATCCCTGGGGTGTATTTCCTATTTCCCATCCACTCATCAAGATTTTTCTTGAAGAGTGCTAATGAAGAACTTTGCTTGACATAGATGGGTAGCGTGTTCCAGAGTATGAGAAGTTTCTGGGATTGGAATCTATCAGCATGTTCTGTTTATTGTGGTGAAAAGGTGTAGGTTCCTAGAGCGTGTAGCTTGGAGGGATTGGGCTTTCTTTAGGTGTAGCATGTCACAGCTCTGGGTTTGACATAGCTTTATATGTTAGGCAGAGATCACCTCGGAGTAGACAATATGATACGGAGTAAAGCTGCAGTTTTTTGAGGCGGTCAGTGTAGGGCATTTGTTTGAGTCCAGTAATCCTCTTTGTGAGGTACTTCTGTGGCCTTTCCAGCTGCTGCAGATGTCTTGAGAGGTACATTCCAAAAGGGGCGTTGTACTCTATAATGGGTCTAATGAGTGTCGAGTAGAGGGGAACGATGACCTCTTTTTTCCTGGATGAGAACCCTTTTATGATGAGGTGTGCCACGTAGAAGGAATTCCTGATTACTGTGGCGATGTGACTATCAAAGGAGAGACTACTGTCCACCTGGGTCCCAAGGTCTCTTATCATGCATTTGGTGTTAAGAAGATTGCTGCCTACGTGGTAGTTCATGGGTACAGAGTTTTTACCAAAGGGGATGACACTGCACTTTTTGGCATTGAGCTTGAGGCCATGGCTCTGACACCAGGCATGTGTCTCAGAGAGGCCCTTCTGTAGGATGTCCACATCATTTGGGGACTTGACTATGGCTCCTAGTTTGCAGTCATCTGCGAACTTCATTAGCCAGAGGCCTTCTGTGTTAGCCTGTACTTCAGAGAAGTAGATACCAAACAGGAGCAGTCCCAGGATGGAGCCCTGTGGTACTCCACTAGTCACTGGTTTGAGGTCAGATTTGGAGTCTGCAACTTTTACAGTGTGGGTTCTGTCAGTGAGCCAGTTGGTAACCCATCTTGTGATGTAGGGATTTATGCCTAGTTTATTGAGTTTAGCTATAATTCCAGAATGAGGGATGGTGTTGAAAGCCTTGGCAAGGTCAAGATAGCATGTGTGAACCACCTTACCCTTATCTATGGCTTTGGTGACTGCCTCAAAGAAGTCGATCAGGTTCAGGAGGCATGATCTGCCTTTCACAAACCCGAACTGGGTGGGATCCAGAGTTTGGAGGTTACCAATGTCTTTGTTTATGAGTTCCATGATGATACGTTCTATGGCCTTGCAGACCAGGCTCATCAGGCTAATAGGTCTATAGCTCCCAGGATCAGTGGTGGCTCCCCCTTTGTGGAGTGGGATAACTGTTGCTGTGCGCCATTCAGTGGGCACAAAGCCTGATGCTAGACTATTATTGAACATGGTGCTTAAGTGGGGAGCCAGTTCATTCTGAAGTTCATGTAAAACGCAGCCTGGGATGTTGTCCGGTCCCATGGATGCTGTGTTTTTGGCTTTAGACAGTGCAGCTTTCACCTGCGTAGTTGTGATTACAGGGACTCTGCATTCTTCTTGTATAGATATGGGCCCTTTAGGGGGTGAGGGGTGGGTAAAGTTAGCACTGAACCTATCTGCCAGGATGTTGGCAATATCAGTTGGTTCTGTAATTTTCATGCCTTTGTGCTGTAACTCAGAGCAGACCTGGGTGTTGCCATTGAGATTCTTGACAAAGCTATAGAATGCTTTGTGGTTGTCCTTGGAATTAGTGGCAATTTTATTTTCGTAGCTAGCTTTGGAGGATCTTATGAAGGATCTCAGCTTCTTACTGAAGCTGACCAGGGAGCTCCTCCACTCATGGGATTTTACTCTCTTTTGCAACAGTTTATTCCTTCTGTTGTACAGTTTGTTTATGGCAGGGAACCACCAGACTGGTTTCCTTTTTTGGAGGATAGCGTCTTGGTTCTGTTTGGGATGGCACGATCCATGCAGTCATGTAAGTGCTTATAGAGTGCATTTGTGTAGGATTTAGCAGTTGTAACTGTATTGTCCAACTGCATGGGTGTCATGAAGTTCGCTAAGTCTGTCTTAAGAAGCAGGAAGTTGGCTTTGGAGAAATTTTTTACTGTGGTTTCCTTAATGGGGGGTGGGGGTGGGATGTGGATATCAAGGGTGATTAGCTTATGGTCGGTTCGGACCAACGAGGAGTTGACTTCAGGTGTGGAACACCTGTCACTCATGTTGGTAATGACCAAGTCTAGGATATTGTTGCCCCTGGTCGGGGTGTGAATAAGTTGATCTAGGGCATTGGAGTTTATGAATTCCAGAAAGCGTTGCCCTAAGGAGTTGGTACAGGAGTACTTTTCCCAGTGAATGGTGGGGTAGTTGAAGTCGCCCATTACTAGGGTGTTTGGTTGAACCCTAATATTTTCCAGTACATCAAGAAAAGAGGAGTGAGAATCCTGGGGCATGGTGAGGGATTTGTAGCAAGCTACAATTTGGATTTCAGTTTTGCCAAGAGTTAGTTGCACTTGGATAACCTCGGATGCATTATGCTGAGCAACTAGCCTGGAGGTGTGGATATCCTTAATGAATATGGACACACCCCCACCTTTGGTGTTTCGGTCCAGGTTACATGGCCGAAAAGTGTGGTATGAGTTATAGCCTGGTAGTGCAGGGGTGCTTTCTGGAGCCTTGAACCAGGTCTCAGTCACTGCACAGATATCAATGTTCTCCATTTTAAGGAGTGCCTCGAGAGAGTGCATTTTGAAATTTAGACTTCTAGCATTGAGTAGCATTACCCTCAGTTTTTGCTTGCCTGTTCCTGTTATGGTGGTGAATTTGTTACTTGAACCCTGCCTAAAAAGGGCACTATAGGGGCAGAAAGAGCCTTAGCCAGTATCCAGAATCCCAGGGGTGACAGGTGCAGTCCATCTGTGGCAAAGCATCGTGGTCTGTCGACCATGTCATCCCAAGCAGACAGATACTGGATCCCCTTAGAATGACACCAGAAGCTTAGCCAATTGTTAAAGTCA
>NW_025050005.1:0-10911 GCF_019279795.1 Protopterus annectens
TTAAGTTCCTTTCTTAAAATTATTAATTATTTTTATGCCTGTCTGAATACTTTTATATATTTTCTGGCATTATTTTCTGATTTTCATCTGTCATGAAACTGGTTCCCCCCGTATTCCTCTGGAGGATTTTATAAAACTGATCTAACAGCTTTTGTGTTTTCTGATTGCTTCAAGGCTTGCTGATTTAAAAATAGTTTCTGTTTGTAAATTATTGCATACACTGTTGGAAACTCCTGGTGTTCTGGCTGAAGTGTGATTCTCAAACAATCTGGAAATATATCGCTGATTGATAAGTATATTTCTTGGCATTTTAACCTTTCAGAGTTCTGCATTGTCTTAATTTTGCCTGACTGAATTTTTTTTGCCTGACTGAATTATTTTATATATTTTCTGGCATTGTTTTCTGTTTCTCATCTGTACTGAAACTTGTTCACCCTATTCCTGTGGTGGAGTTTATAAAACTGGTCTAACAGCTTTTGTGTTATCTGATTGCTTCAAGGCTTACTGATTTAGAAATAGTTTCTGTTTGTAAATTCTTGCATACACTGTAGGAAACTCCAGGTGTTCTGGCTGAAGAATGATTCTCAAACAATCTAGAAATATATCACTGATTGACAAGTATATTTCTTGGCATTTTAACCTTTCAGAGTTGTGCATTGTCTTAATTTTGCCAGACAAGATTTTTTTTTCCTGACTGAATACTTTTATATATTTTCTGGCATTGTTTTCTGATTCTCATCTGTCATGAAACTGGTTCCCCCTATTCATGTGGTGGAGTTTATAAAACTGGTCCAACAGCTTTTGTGTTATCTGACTGCTCTAAGGCTTACGGATTTAAAACTAGTTTCTGTTTATAAATTCTTGCATAGACTGTTGGAAACTCCTGGTGTTCTGGCTGAAGTGTGATTCTCAAACAATCCAGAAATATATCTCTGGTTGATAAGTGTATTTCTAGGCAATTTAACCTTTCAGAGTTCAGCATTGTCTTAATTTTCCTGACTAAATTATTTTTTTGCCTGACTGAATTATTTTATATATTTTCTGGCATTGTTTTCTGTTTCTCGTCTGTCCTGAATATTGTTCCTAATATTCCTCTGGTGGAGTTTATAAAACTGTTCTAACAGCTACTGTGTTATCTGATTGCTTCAAGGCTTGCTGATTTAAAACTAGTTTCTGTTTGTAAATTCTTGCATACACTGTTGGAAACTCCTGGTTTTCTGGCTGAAGTTTGATTCTCAAACAATCTGGAATTATATCACTGATTGATAAGTATATTTCTTGGCATTTTAACCTTTCAGAGTTCTGCATTGTCTTAATTTTGCCTGACTGAATTATTTTTTTGCCTGACTGAATTATTTTATATATTTTCTGGCATTGTTTTCATTTCTCATCTGTCCTGAAACTGGATCCCCCTATTCCTGTGGTGGAGTTTATAAAACTGGTCTAACAGCTTTTGTGTTATCTGATTGCTTCAAGGCTTGCTGATTTAAAATTAGTTTCTGTTTGTAAATTCTTGCATACACTGTTGGAAACTCCTGGTGTTCTGGCTGAAGTGTGATTCTCAAACAATCCAGAAATATATCTCTGATTGATAAGTATATTTGTTGGCATTTTAACCTTTCAGAGTTCTTCATTGTCTTAATTTTGCCTGACTAAATTATTTTTTTCCTGATTGAATTATTTTATATATTTTCTGGCATTGTTTTCTGATTCTCATCTGTCCTGAAACTGGTTCACCCCCTATTCCTGTGGTGGATTTTATAAAACTGGTCTAACAGCTTTTGTGTTATCTGATTGCTTTGAGGCTTGCTGATTTAAAATTAGTTTTTGTTTATAAATCTTTGCCTACACTGTTGGAAACTCCTGGTGTTCTGGCTGAAGTGTGAGTCTCAAAAAATCTGGAAATATATCGCTAATTGATAGGTATATTTCTTGGCATTTTAACCTTTCAGGGTTCTGCATTGTATTAATTTTGCCTGACTGGCTTATTTGTTTGCCTGACTGGATTATTTTATATATTTTCTGGCATTGTTTTCATTTGTCATCTGTCCTGAAACTGGATCCCCCCCAATTCCTGTGGTGGAGTTTATAAAACTGGTGTAACAGCTTTTGTGTTATCTGATTGCTTCAAGGCTTGCTGAAGTAAAACTAGTTTCTGTTTGTAAATTCTTGCATTCACTGTTGGAAACTCCTGTTGTTCTGGCTAAAGTGTGATTCTCAAACAATCTGGAAATATATCACTTATTGATAAGTATATTTCTTGGCATTTTAACCTTTCAGACTTCTGCATTGTCATAATTTTGCCTGACAGAATTATTTTGTTGACTGACTGAATTATTTTATATATTTTCTAGCATTGTTTTCTGATGCTCATCTGTCCTGAAACTGGTTTCCCACCATTCCTTTGGTGGAGTTTATAAAACTGGTATAACAGCTTCTGTGTTATCTGATTGCTTCAAGGCTTGCTGATTTAAAACAGTTTCTGTTTGTAAATTCTTGCATACACTGTTGGAAACTCCTGGTGTTCTGGCTGAAGTGTGATTCTCAAACAATCTTGAAATATATCACTGATTGATATGTATATTTCTTGGCATTTTAACCTTTCAGAGTTCTACGTTGTCTTAATTTTGCCTGACTGATTTTTTTTTTGCATGATGGAATTATTTTATATATTTTCTGGCATTGTTTTCTGATTCTCTTCTGTCCTGAATCTGGTTCCCCCAATTCTTGTGGTGGGGTTTATAAAACTGGTTTGCCAGCTTTTGTGTTATCTGTTTGCTTCAAGGTTTGCTGATTTAAATTAGTTTCTGTTTTGTAAATTCTTGCATACACGGTTGGAAACTCCCAGTGTTCCAGCTGAAGTGTGATTCTCAAACAATCCAGAAATATATGTATGGTTGATAAGTATGTTTGTTAGCATTTTAACCTTTCAGAGTTCTGCATTGTTTTAATTTTGTCTCACTATCTTTTTTTTTGCTTGACTGAATTATTTTATATATTTTCTGGCATTATTTTCTGATTCTCATCTGTCCTGAATCTGGACCACCCAATTCCTGTGGTGGATTTAATAAAACCGGTCTTATAGCTTTTGTGTTATCTGATTGCTTCAAGGCTTGCTGATTTAAAATTAGTTTCTGTTTGTAAATTCTTGCTTACACTGTTGGAAACTCCTGGTGTTCTGGCTGAAGTGTGATTCTCAAACAATCTGGAAATATATCTCTGATTGATATGTATATTTCTTGGCATTTTAACCTTTTAGAGTTCTGCATCGTCTTAATTTTGCCTGACTGAATTATTTTTTGCCTGACTGAATTACTTTTTATATTTTCTGGCATTGTTTTCTGTTGCCATCTGTCCTGAAACTGTTTCCCCCCATTCCTGTGGTGGAGCTTATAAAACTGGTTGAACAGCTTTCTGTTATCTGATTGCTTCAAGGTTTGCTGATTTTAAAATAGTTTCTGTTTGTAAATTCTTGCATACACTGTCGAAACTCCTGGTGTTCTGGTTGAAGTGTGATTCTCAAACAATCTGGAAATATATCTCTGATGGATAAGTATATTTCTTGGCATTTTAACCTTTCAGAGTTCTGCATTGTCTTAATTTTGCCTCACTGAATTATTTTTTGCCTGACTGAATTATTTTATATATTTTCTGGCATTGTTTTCTGATTCTCATCTGTCCTGAAACTGGTTCCCCCTATTCCTGTGGTGGAGTTTATAAAACTGGTCTAACAGCTTTTGTGTTATCTGATTGCTTCAAGGCTTGCTGATTTAAAATTAGTTTCTGTTTGTAAATTCTTGCATACACTGTTGGAAACTCCTGGTGTTCTGGCTGAAGTGTGATTCTCAAACAATCTGGAAATATATCATTGATTGATAAGTATATTTCTTGGCATTTTAACCTTTCAGAGTTCTGTATTGTCTTAATTTTGCCTGACTGAATTATTTTTTGCCTGACTGAATTATTTTATATATTTTCTGGCATTGTTTTCTGATTCTCATCTGTCCTGAAACTGGTTTCCCCCGTTCCTGTGGTGGAGTTTATAAAACTGGTCTAAGAGCTTTTGTGTTATCTGATTGCTTCAAGGCTTGCTGAAGTAAAACTAGTTTCTGTTTGTAAATTCTTGCATTCACTGTTGGAAACTCCTGTTGTTCTGGCTAAAGTGTGATTCTCAAACAATCTGGAAATATATCACTTATTGATAAGTATATTTCTTGGCATTTTAACCTTTCAGACTTCTGCATTGTCATAATTTTGCCTGACAGAATTATTTTGTTGACTGACTGAATTATTTTATATATTTTCTGGCATTGTTTTCCGATTCTCAACTATCCTGAAACTGGTCCAACTATTTCTGTAGTGGAGTTTATAAAACTGGTCTAACAGCTTTTGCGTTATTTGATTGCTTTAAGGCTTGCTGATTTAAATTGAGTTTCTGTTTGTAAATTCTTGCATTTACTGTAGGAAACTCCTGGTGTTCTGGCTGAAGTGTGATTCTCAAGCAATCTTGAAATATATCACTAATTGATAAGTATATTTCTTGGCATTTTAACCATTCAGAGTTCGGCATTGTCTTAATTTTGCCTGACTGAATATGTTTTTTGCCTGACTGAATTATTTTATATATTTTCTGGCATTGTTTTCTGATTCTCATCTGTCCTGAAACTGGTTCCCCCAATTCCTGTGGTGCAGTTTATAAAACTGACTTGCCAGCTTTTGTGTTATCTGTTTGCTTCAAGGTTTGCTGATTTAAAATTAGTTTCTGTTTATAAATTCTTGCATACACTGTTGGAAACTCCTGGTGTTCTAGCTGAAGTGTGATTCTCAAACACTCCAGAATTATATCTCTAGTTGATAAGTATATTTGTTGGCATTTTAACCTTTCAGAGTTCTACACTGTCTAAATTTTGCCTGACTGAATTATTTTTTTACCGGACTGAATTATTTTATATATTTTCTGGCATTATTTTCTGATTCTCATCTGTCCTGAAACTGGTTCCCCCCAATTCCTGTGGTGGATTTTATAAAACTGGCTTGCCAGCTTTTGTTTTGTCTGATTGCTTCAAAGCTTGCTGATTTAAAGTTAGTTTCTGTTTGTAAATTCTTGCATACTCTGTTGGAACCTCCTGGTGTTCTGGCTGGTGTGATTCTCAAACAATCTGGAAGTATATCGCTGATTGAAAAGTATATTTTTTGGCATTTTAACCTTTCAGAGTTCTGCATGGTTTTAATTTTGCCTGACTGAATTAATTTTTTGTCTGAATGAATTATGTTTTATATATTTTCTGGCATTTTTTCTATTTCTCATCTGTCCCGAAACTTGTACACCCTATTCCTGTGGTGGAGTTTATAAAACTGGTCTAACAGCTATTGTGTTATGTTATTGCTTCAAGGCTTGCTGATTTAAAACTAGTTTCTGTTTGTAAATTCTTGCATTTACTTTAGGAAACTCCTGGTGTTCTGGCTGTGGTGTGATCCTCAATTAACATTGAAATTTATCACTGATTGATGAGTATATTTCTTGGCATTTTAACCTTTCAGAGTTCTACGTTGTCTTAATTTTGCCTGACTGATTTTTTTTTTTTGCATGATTGAATTATTTTCTATATTTTCTGGCATTGTTTTCTGAATCTCATTTGTCCTGAAACTGGTTCCCCACATTCCTGTGGTGGAGTTTATTAAACTGGTTTGCCAGCTTTTCTGTTATCTGTTTGCTTCAAGGTTTTCTGATTTAAATTAATTTCTGTTTGTAAATTCTTGCATACACTGTTGGAACCTCCTGGTGTTCAAGTGTGATTCTCAAACAATCTGGAAATATATCGCTGATTGATAAGTATATTTCTTGGCATTTTAACCTTTCAGAGTTCTACACTGTCTAAATTTTGCCTGACTGAATTATTTTTTTACCGGACTGAATTATTTTATATATTTTCTGGCATTATTTTCTGATTCTCATCTGTCCTGAAACTGGTCCCCCCAATTCCTGTGGTAGATTTAATAAAACTGGCCTTATAGCTTTTATGTTATCTGATTGCTTCAAGGCTTCCTGATTTAAAATTAGTTTCTCTTTGTAAATTCTTGCATACACTGTTGGAAACTCCTGGTGTTCTGGCTGAAGTGTGATTCTCAAACAATCTGGAAATATATCGCTGATTGATATGTATATTTCTTGGCATTTTAACCTTTCAGAGTTCTGCATTGTCTTAATTTTGCCTGACTGAATTATTTTTTGCCTGACTGAATTATTTTATATATTTTCTGGCATTGTTTTCTGTTTCTCATCTGTCCTGAAACTTGTTCACCCTATTCCTGTGGTGGAGTTTATAAAACTGGTCTAACAGCTATTGTGTTATGTTATTGCTTCAGGGCTTGCTCATTAAAACTAGTTTCTGTTTATAAATTCTTGCATAGACTGTTGGAAACTCCTGGTGTTCTGGCTGAAGTGTGATTCTCAAACAATCCAGAAATATATCTCTGGTTGATAAGTATATTTGTTAGCATTTTAACCTTTCAGAGTTCTGCATTGTCTTAGTTTTGCCTCACTAAATTATTTTTTTTGCTTGACTGAACTATTTTACATGTTTTCTGGCATTATTTTCTGATTCTCATCTGTTCTGAAACTGGTAGCCCCCTATTCCTGTGGTGGATTTTATAAAACTGGTCTTGCAGCTTTTGTGTTATCTGATTGCATCAAAGATTGCTGATTTAAAATTAGCTTCTGTTTGTAAATTCTTGCATACACTGTTGAAAACTCCTGGTGCTCTGGCTGAAGTGTGATTCTCAAACAATCTGGAAATATATTGCTGATTGATAAGTTTATTTCTTGGCATTTTAACTTTTCAGAGTTCTGCATCATCTTAATTTTGCCTGACTGAATTTTTTTTTGCCTGGCTGAATTATTTTATATATTTTCTGGCATTATTTTCTGATTCTAATCTAACCTGAAACTGGTTCCCCCCTATTCCTGTGGTGGATTTTATAAAACTGGTCTTGCAGCTTTTGTGTTATCTGATTGCTTCAAAGCTTGCTGATTTAAAATTAGTTTCTGTTTGTAAATTCTTGCATACACCGTTCGAAACTCCTGGTGTTCTGGCTGAAGTGTGATTCTCAAACAATATGGAAATATATCGCTGATTGATACGTTTATTTCTTGGCATTTTAACCTTTTAGAGTTCTGCATTGTTTTTATTTTGCCTGACTGAATTCTTTTTTTGCCTGAATGAATTATTTTATATATTTTCTGGCATTGTTTTATGTTTCTCATCTGTCCTTAAACTTGTTCCCCCTTTTCCTGTGGTGGAGTTTATAAAACTGGTCTAACAGCTATTGTGTTATCTGATTACTTCAAGGCTTGCTGATTTAAAACTAGTTTCTGTTTGTAAATTCATGCATTTACTGTAGGAAACTCCTGGTGTTCTGGCTGAAGTGTGATTCTCAAGCAATCTTGAAATATATCACTAATTGATAAGTATATTTCTTGGCATTTTAACCATTCAGAGTTCGGCATTGTCTTAATTTTGCCTGACTGAATATGTTTTTTGCCTGACTGAATTATTTTATATATTTTCTGGCATTGTTTTCTGATTCTCATCTGTCCTGAAACTGGTTCCCCCAATTCCTGTGGTGGAGTTTGTTAAACTGGTTTAACAGCTTTTCTGTTATCTGTTTGCTTCAAGGTTTGCTGATTTAAAATTAGTTTCTGTTTATAAATTCTTGCATACACTGTTGGAAACTCCTGGTGTTCTAGCTGAAGTGTGATTCTCAAACAATCCAGAAATATATCTCTGATTGATAAGTATATTTCTTGGCATTTTAACCTTTCAGAGTGCTGAATTGGCTTAATTTTGACTGACTAGATTTTTTTTTGCCTGAATGAATTATTTTATATATTTTCTGGCATTATTTTCTGATTCTCATCTGTCCTGAAACTGGTCCCCCCTATTCCTGGGGTGGAGTTTATAAAACTGGTCTGCCAGCTTTCGTGTTTTCTGATTGTTTCAAGGCTTGCTGATTTAAAAATAGTTTCTGTTTGTAAATTCTTGCATACACTGTTGGAAACTCCTGGTGTTCTGGCTGAAGTGTGATTCTCAAACAATCTGGAAATATATCGCTGATTGATAAGTATATTTCTTGGCATTTTAACCTTTCAGAGTTCTGCATTGTCTTAATTTTGCCTGACTGAATTATTTTTTGCCTGACTGAATTATTTTATATATTTTCTGGCATTCTTTTACTATTTCTCATCTGTCATGAAATTGGTTCCCCCATTCCTGTGGTGGAGTTTACAAAACTGGTCTAACAGCTTTTGTGTTATCTGATTGCTTCAATGCTTGCTGATTTAAAAATAGTTTCTGTTTGTAAATTCTTGCAAACACTGTTGGAAACTCCTGGTGTTCTGGCTGAAGTGAAATTTTCAAACAATCCAGAAATATATCTCTGATTGAGAAGTATATTTCTTGGCTTTTTAACCTTTCAGAGTTCTGCATTGTCTTAATTTTGCCTGGCTGAATTATTTTTTTGCCTGACTGAATTATGTTATATATTTTCTGGCATTGTTTTCTGATTCTCATCTGCTCTGAAACTGGTTCCACCTATTCCTGTGGTAGAATTTATAAAACTGGTCTAACAGCTTTTATGTTATCTGACTGCTTTAAGGCTTGCTGATTTAAAATTAGTTTCAGTTTGTAAATTTTTGTGTACACTGTTGGAAACTCCTGGTGTTCTGGCTGAAGTGTGATTCTCAAACAATCTGGAAATATATCATTGATTGATAAGTATATTTCTTGGCATTTTAACCTTTCAGAGTTTCGCATTGTCTTAATTTTGCCTGACTGAATTATTTTTTTTTGCCTGACTGAATTATTTTATATATTTTCTGGCATTGTTTTCTGATTCTCATCTGTCCTGAAACTGGTTCCACCCATTCCTGTTGTGGAGTTTATAAATCTGGTTTGCCAGCTTTTGTGTTATCTGATAGCTTCAAAGCTTGTGATTTAAAATTAGTTTCTGTTTGTAAATTCTTGCATACACTGTTGGAAACTCCTGGTGTTCTGGCTGAAGTGTGATTCTCAAACAATCCAGAAATATATCTCTGATTGATAAGTACCTTTGTTGGCATTTTAACCTTTCAGAGTTCTGCATTGTCTTAATTTTGCCTGAGTGAATTATTTTTTGCATGACTGAATTAATTTATATATTTTCTGGCATTATTTTCTGTTTCTCATCTGTCATGAAACTGGTTCCCCCATTCATTTGGAGGATTTTATAAAACTGGTCTAACAGCTTTTGTGTTATCTGATTGCTTCAAGGCTTGCTGATTTAAAATTAGTTTCTGTTTGTAAATTCTTGCTTACACTGTTGGAAACTCCTGGTGTTCTGGCTGAAGTGTGATTCTCAAACAATCTGGAAATATATCTCTGATTGATAAGTATTTTTCAGAGTTCCGCATTGTCTTAATTTTGCCTGACTAAATTATTTTTTTGCCTGACTGAATTATTTTATGTATTATCTGGCATTCTTTTCTGTTTCAAATCTGTCCTGAAACGTCATACCCCCTATTCCAGTAGTGGAGTTTATAAAACTGGTCTAACAGCTTTTGTGTTATCTGCTTGCTTCAATGTTTGCTGATTTAAATTAGTTTCTGTTTGTATATTCTTGCATACACTTTTGGAAGTTCCTGGTTTTCTGGCTGAAGTGTGATTCTCAATAAATCCAGAAATATATCTCTGGTTGATAAGTATATTTGTTAGCATTTTAACCTTTCAGAGTTCTGCATTGTCTTAGTTTTGCCTCACTAAATTATTTTTTTTGCTTGACTGAACTATTTTACATGTTTTCTGGCATTATTTTCTGATTCTCATCTGTTCTGAAACTGGTAGCCCCCTATTCCTGTGGTGGATTTTATAAAACTGGTCTTGCAGCTTTTGTGTTATCTGATTGCTTCAAAGCTTGCTGATTTAAAATTAGTTTCTGTTTGTAAATTCTTGCATACACCATTCGAAACTCCTGGTGTTCTGGCTGAAGTGTGATTCTCAAACAATATGGAAATATATCGCTGATTGATACGTTTATTTCTTGGCAATTTAACCTTTCAGAGTTCAGCATTGTCTTAATTTTCCTGACTGAATTATTTTTTGCCTGACTGAATTATTTTATATATTTTCTGGCATTGTTTTCTGTTTCTCATCTGTCCTGAAACTGTATCTCCCCTATTCCTGTGGTGGAGTTTATAAAACTGTTCTAACAGCTACTGTGTTATCTGATTGCTTCAAGGCTTGCTGATTTAAAACTAGTTTCTGTTTTTAAATTCTTGCATACACTGCTGGAAACTACTGGTGTTCTAGCTGAAGTGTGATTCTCAAACAATCTGGAAATATATCTCTGATTGCTAGGTATATTTCTTGGTATTTTAACCTTTCAGAGTTTTGCATTGTCTTAATTCTGCCTGATTGAAATATTTTTTTTTGCCTAAATGAATTATTTTATATATTTTCAGGCACTGTTTTCTCTTCTCATCTGTCCTGAAACTGTTCCCCCATATATCTGTGGTGGAGTTTATAAAACTGGTCTAACAGCTTTTGTGTTATTTGATTGCTTCAAGGATTGCTGATTTAAAACTATTTTCTGTATTTAAATTCTTGCATACACTGTTGGAAACTCCTGGTGTTCTAGCTGAAGTGTGCTTCTGAAAAAAAATCTTGAAATATATCATTGATGATAAGTATATTTCTTGGCATTTTAACCTTTTAGATTTCTGCATTGCCTTAATTTTGCCTCACTGAATTTTTTTTTTTTTGCCTGATGGAATTATTTTATATATTTTCTGGCATTGTTTTCTGATTCTCTTCTGTCCTGAATCTGGTTCCCCCAATTCTTGTGGTGGGGTTTATAAAACTGGTTTGCCAGCTTTGT
>NW_025050006.1:0-14344 GCF_019279795.1 Protopterus annectens
TTAAACTAAGTTATTAAAGTATATAGAAAAGGAGATTTTAGTATTGTAAAGGTTTGTAAATAGTTCAAAAGATATAATGAAGTCAGTTATAACATTATGCAGGAGGAGAGGGGAGATATTAACAATGTATAGAAGGACAGTGGTAATAGAGAGAGCAGGGTATAGGGTTAGTTCTACTCAGGTTGCCTATTCCAAACTTGTGTATATGGAAGGTTTATAACTTAGGTATACAGGGGATGCATGAGAGGGGTAGAGCAGTTAATGGGAGCAGATATTAAAAGAAAATGATAAGTGTTGTTTAGGAGGGGTGAAAAGGGGTATATCAGTTCAAGGGCAGGAAGGCATGTTGTTAGGGGTATAATGATTCAAGTAGATGAGGGCAAAAAGTTTGTGATGAGCAATAAGAAATTTGTGCTTTTACTAGAGGTCTCAACCTGGTGATGAACAAGAACATGACCAGAAATGGGTAAGGTATTGTTTGATCTGGATTGTATAGGGAGTTTGTTAATCATTTTTACTTGTGCAGGGATGGTGTTCCAGAATTTGATGCTGTAACAGGAGTATACTGAGTCCCCAATGAATTATTTGCTTTAGTAGTCCTTAGCAGAAATTTATTACTAGAATGAAGGTCCCTTGTGGGGGTGTACAACAATAATATTTTTTTCATACAGGGCATTTTTCAGTATAGTATATCAGTTTCTATCCAATAACTAGCAAAGAGTATGCTATGTATTTGTTAACTCTAGCCAGTTTAGCTGTTTTAAGACTTGGTAGTGGTGAGTTTGGTATACAGTGTTGGTAGCAAATTTAGCTATTAGTTATAGCAGAAAGCTAGATCCGTGGTGGGGGTGCTGCAGTAGCGCTGTCTCCCCACAGTAAGATACTGTCCGGTTCGATTCTCAGCTAGAGCGTCTTCTGCGTGGAGACATGCATGAATGGGCGTACCTTTGTTGAAGGTTGTGCTTCAGGGCTGGCAACTCAGCACGTAAAAATCAACTGCCAATCGTTAGCGGACCGGAGTTTTGCTGTGGCGACCCCTAACCTGGAAAAGCCGAAAGACACATGCATACATAATTGTAACAGAAAGCTAGTTTTGATTCTAATAAAGAGCTTAGGTTTGTAAGGATAGCTGAGGCATATAAGAGGGTTGGAAGCAAATCAGATAAGTTAAGGGTTTTCTTGATGGGTCTGTAAGCCCTGAAAAGGGAACCACGTTTCTGGTTGGTCTTTTTAGTTGTTTAAAGAATATGCTGATCAAATTTAAGATTGTTACCTATTACAATGCCCAGTAATGTACTATGTGGTATTACCTCAATTTTGTTTTATTTAGTATTATTTGCAGATGTAACCAAGAAACAATCGTTTTTGATGGAGATAACATTTTGGGGTGAAGAGATGAAGAACATCAGTTTTGTTTTATTGGGATTAAGCAGTAGATCTGATTTTTTTTAGCCAGATTTTGATTAGTGGGAAAGAAATTTGAGTGATTACTTGGAATCTGGATATTGTGTAGGCTGTACATATTAAAGTTGAATCATCTGCATATTGTATTCTATTTGCTTGGTCTAAGGCAGTATGAAACTTTTTTATAAAATATTGAAGAGAAGGGGTCCTAGTATAGAGCCTTAAGAGACACCTCTAGTAACTGGAAGAGAGTCCCTGTTACTGTTCGACTCCTTGTTGTCTTCCGGATAGATAACTAAGGAACCATTTAAAGGAGGACTAAGAGAGACATATAGAAGAGAGTTGCATGAGTAAATGTTGGAGTGCTACAGTGTCAAAAGCTTTGGATAAGTCTATGAAAACAGTTGATGCTAGGTTACTACTGTTCCTATGCTAGTTTATTGTGTTGGTAAAGCAAAGGAAGGAGTGGTTATGCCATGGTAGGGTCAGAAACTATGCTGTGTTTCCAAGATCAGATTATTTGAATTTAGGTGATGTAGAAGGTGAGCATGGATACATTTTTCAAGTATTTTTGATGGGGGAAGAGGACTGCAATGGGCCTGTAATTATTAAACTCTGTAGAGGTGCCATCTTTGTGTAAAGATACAGTAAATAATTTTATCCAGATGGAAGGGACATATTTTTTTTCAGATATAGCTCTATTTATCAATATAGAGACTGGAAAAGCCATTACATCTGCAACAATTTTTAAGTAGTTTGAGGGGAGATGGTCAGCAGCTAGGGTGGTTGGTTTTAGTTTATGTAGGAGTTTTTTAATGGTGGAGGTAGGTACTGGGCTGAAGTCAAATAGCTGAGGATATTTAGCAAAGGCTGCAGGTACTGAGAGGGTAGGGGAAGTATTAATGTTTGTGAGGGACAATATAGTCTCTATAAAATAGTTGTTAAACTACATGGAAATTGAATCAGTAGTATTTTTGGATGCAGGGTTAGGGGTAGTAGTTCGGATACACTTTGAGCCAGTGAATAATTGAAAATTGAGATAATTGTGCATTTCAGATGACCTCTGGAAATATCAAGTAAGACTACAGAGTCAGATAAGACAGATAGGCCAGGAAGGGTCATTTGCAAATTTTAGTAGAACACCAACCACTCAAGCAAAACTGAGCAACAGAAGAGGGTGTAGGAAGGATACTGCAGACACTGTTCATGAACCAGAGTGATTAATGTGGTATGATAGTTTTGTTTTCTAAATGCTTACTGTCTGATGAAACAAGATAATGAATTCAGATGTTGAACAGACTCACTGGCCATTAGCACTGAGGGATATGACTATAACATAAAATGTATCTTAGTTTTTATAAAGTATAATTTTGAACAAATCACTTTAAAATAAATGACTTCAGGGTCACCCTGATTTATATGAGCCAGGTGGGTTTGTCTAATAAACATAATAAAATATCCACATAAAAAATGTCCTTGTATTTACTAGCAGCATCATGGAAAGAAACTGCCATTATTGTGATTATTTTAACTCATTTAAGATGTGCTATTTTAAAACATTATGGAAAAATATCAGATTTTTTTTAGTCTTTATATCTTTCTTTTCAAAACATTTGCTTAGCAGTAGTATCTGCTGATTGCAGTTACTTTATCGGATCATCATACAATGTTAAACTTTCGATCAGAATTGTACCAAAATTTGATTATAGGATAATGAGGCTTTAGTACCATCTCCTGTGGAAATTTAGGGTAATCAATTCAATGATTACATAGTTTGGTGAAAAAGCACAATACCTTTTTGTCTCTTCTTCTTCAGTGAATTTGAAGAACACATTTTTGAAACAAAGTGTTCAAATTACAATAATTTGAGTACCTATGTATTCACAAGAGAAATGACACGTCTTTATTTTATATCATTAGTACAGCTGAGATGTGGAATGTAATATCTCTACTAGCCTACACACATCTTTACCTTCCAGGGCATTTTCTGAAAAAAAAAAATCAAATTAAAAAGTGTAATACAAACAAAGGTAAATATTCCTTGAGCAATAAAATATATTAGGAATATACAAGCAGCAATGTTGTCAGCAAACAGTTTTATGTTCAGTGATAACACTCAGTGCAGTAACAGTCTTTGTATCTATACTATAATATATTTTAGTTTACAGAAACTCAGAATTATATTTTTCTCTAAAAGTTTCACAAACAAATTTTCATATCTTTGAAACAGTACAACTAGACTTGTCCCGGTCTATTTCGATAAATACACATCACACCGAATGAAGTCTGCCAACCTTTATTAAACTTCCATAAACATAATTTTATTAACTGATATTATTTATTAATCATAACATAAACATCTATATAACTGTTAACTAGGGCAGTGTGACCTTGCTCACCCTGTCCCAGTAAGCAGTGCCCTTACCTCTGCTTGCTTATTTTACTTATGAAGCAGCATCCAATCGCTCACTTCCTTTACCACTTATCAAATTAAACATCCAACCAAATGAACAATGCCATTACCTCCGCTTACTTATTTACATATCAAGCAGCATCCAACTGCTAACTTTCTTCCCAACTCATTGAAATGAACATCCAACACCAGAGGGGGAACAGAAAAGGTCAAGCCTACCTGTCTTCTCCACCCACCAGCCTGACCAGGCTGCATACCTCTCAAGTGTAACTCATTACAAGGAACGTACCTCATTTTGGGGTCTTAAAAAGTTCATGTTCCTCAAAGTTCCTGAAAGTTCCACATTGAAAGATTCTGTCACACATTCAGTGTTAGGAATTTTTTTAAGTGAAATCCATTGTAAATAGAAATTAATCATATTAATTCATTAAAAGATCTGTACATGTAAAACCAGCATATTTTAACCATCCTATGACCTTCCTAGTTGAAGTTGTTAGTAAGCTATTAGTATGTGTTCCACGTTTTGCCCATTTGTTCCACATTATGAGGGCTAGTGTTCCTCATTTTGGACATGGAAGGTTGAGAGCTATGCCAGGCTGGTCCCCTTCCCTCCTACCTAAACTTTCAACAACCTAACAGCACATTAAAAAGGGGTTAAGCCAAACATCATTCAGTGTACTCTAACCTCTCTAAACCAAACTGGATCCCTGTCATCAACCTTCCAAAGCCCTATCATATAAATACCCAAAGCAGTCAATTGCCTAAATGGCTGAAATAAATCATTTATCCCTCTCCAATACTAACCAATGTACCACCCTCACAATGAATGTCAATCCTCTTAGTAAACTCACATAACCTTGTCACCTGTACCACTATATTAATCAGAGCTAAATCCACCTTGAACAACTCAACTGCCTTATTTTGCTCCCAAGCCTAAACTCCATTCAACAAAATCTCACAAAGCCCTACCACACAGCTTCCTATCAAAAGCTCCCACAAAATCCTGTATCACATCTGATCATTCCAAGCCAACCTGACCCACTTGGCCTGACCGCACCAAGGCTCATACCATTGCCCTATTATCCAAATGAAAATAAGCATTTTCCCCAGAACTTTCCCAACTAAACCTTCAACAGGAAACTGAACTGAAACCAATTCCAAACAGTAACCTCCCTCCTTCACATGTCCTTCCGTCCTCTACATCCCTCCTCCAAACATCCTCCAATCCTGCCAGTCAACAAACCCTAACCATTCCCACCTAACTATATAACATTCAGGACCCTAAAGAGTTCTTTGACATCCTTAATCAACCCTTATCATGCATATATCCCTAACGCACATGCATACCTTGCGATGCTCTGGTTAACATTTTACCTAGTAAAATCATCCCAATAACGTACATCCATCTGACTCCCTGCCCAACAAAGTAGGATTACCTGCAATCTCATTGTGCACCACTCCAGCAGCCAGAACATCTGCCACAGCAGAGACCATCATCTTTCAAGTCCTTTTACTTCAGGCCACTGACTGATGCCTACTCTGCGCTTCACCATCTCCGACTGTGGCCCAACTGCAAAAGACAAGAAAAATTGTAAGTGCTCTGCACACCCAAAAAACTAAACTTCTTAATGACAACATTAAATGCTGGCAGAGGCCTACCCTGCTCATTAAATGCTCAGCCACTGCAATGCCATGAATCCTCTATTCTTAATACCCTGTCACAACCATATCTCTCAACAAATCTTTCAGCAGCCAGCGAGAATACGTACTGCAGCACAACGGTCTTATGACATTAGTGCAGCAGGTGAATGTATGCATTTAAATCACCCTATTAAATGCAGAACATAACATGAGCTGCCAACTCAAGTGTACTACCACTAGCACTGTGATGAAGGATAACTCACCAAATTATCTGGGATTCCTTGCAATTTCCATACAAAACAAATACAGTAGTAAATGGGTCAAGTTAAGTTATTTTGTAAAAATGGGCTCACTTCTAAATCAGTCTTGCACACATTTAAAGTTTAAACAAAACTACATATTCATCTCTTAGAAAGTGCAACCTTATCATCTCCCATGTGCTGCTTTTCTCCACAAGTGTCTCTAACAGACCTGTAAATGACACCGAAACTTTAGATGTTTAACAAAAGAGTGAAATACTTCTATGACATACTTATACTGTCAAGTGTACCTCATTTCAAGGAATGTTCCTCATTTGAGGATGTAAAGTTGTATATTCCTTGAAATTCCACACTGAACGAGACTGTCACATTCCATGTTAACAATTCAACTGTTATCAAAGATAAATAAAACTGAATTCTATTACATGCCAACATTTTAACCCTCCTAATAGCTTCTTAATTAATAAAATAAATGTCCAAGGACCAAACGCAAGCGTGGAAAAATGACAATAATTTTAATATAAAATCACAAAACTCTTATAAGCGTTTTCATCTCCCAAGAGACTTTATTAGATAATGCAATAAAAAATACACCTTATATAATGAACATAAAATGAATACAATTATCAAGACTATAGCACTTAATCACATATCACTTAAATCTTAAAGTGATGCTCACACTAAAAACCACTCAAAATATCAGCTTTTTCTTTCAGTATAGAACCTATAGAAACCTGGTCATTTAAACCTGGTGAAAGAGTGGCATTTAATTTTAACTGTCATATTTGCTTCATTTTAAAAAGCATTCTCTGTCAGTCACCACCCCTTGGGTTTATTTTAATCTTTTCCAAAATACCAAATGTAAATATTTTAGAATTAGGGCATACAATTGAATGTCTGTAAAGTGCATTTGTCTCTTTCTTCTTATTAATATCATATTTGTGTTCATAAATTCTTGTCTTTAATGCTCTTTCCGTCTTCCCTATGTAGAATCCTGCACAGTCTTCAAACTTCGCCAGATATACCACTTTACTTGATGCACAATTACCATTAGCAAAAGTGACCTTACTGTGCAGGGTATTATCAAGCACCAATATTTTTACTCTATGAATATAACTGCACTGAGTGCAGCTTCCACCCTGGATGGTGCCTTTTTACTTTCATTATTGAGCTTTAACCCTTTTTCAAATAGTTGTTTGAAATTTTTTTCAGTCTTACAAACAAAAACTGGCTCCACCCCACCCATTTATTTCCTTATTTACCCTAAAAATGTTCCAATTTTTATTAATTAGTCTCCTTATATCATTGGAAAAATTATTCTTTTCCAGGACAAGTGCCTTTTCATATCCATCCCATTTTCTCTCACTATGTCGCTTCCTAAAAGTGGTTGATATTTTTTACCTCATCCTTCCTTCACTTTTTTAAATATACTGTCGACCATAGACATAGGATATTGTCTTTCTAAAAACATGTCTCTCGATTTATTTAGTTCACCCTCTAAATCTTCCCCCTTGGAGGTCATTCTTGCCACTCATATGCCCTGTCCTTTTACTAAACTTTTTTTCTGAAAGTGGGGATGGTTACTACTGTAATGTAAATATGTGTTACAAAAGGTTTCTTTCCTAAATATATTTTATTTAAAACCACCTTCATTTTGCAAGATCAATATTTCCAAGTAACTTATACTTTCTTTGTTACTAGAATATGTGCATTTCAAGTAGCTACAGCATCCATTGAGATAATTAATAAATTCACCAATTTCATTAGCTATTCCGTCCCACAAAACAAAAATGTCATCCAAAACCTTCTGTAAAATTGCATATACTTAAAATATGAACTAGGGAACACAATTTCCCTTTCCCACCAATATGATATGAGTTATCTGATGAAGTTATACGAGTTATCTGATGAAGTCTCCTCGGGAGATGAAAGCGCTTATAAGAGTTTTGTGATTTTTATATTAAAATTGTCATTTTTTTCCACGCTGGTCCTTGGACATTTATTTTATCAGTTATCAGTTTTTGCTACAATTGCCACTGTTTTTGATTTTCATGTAAGCTTATGTCATTAGTGAGCATTTACCCATTTGTTCCATATTATGAGAAGCAGCATTCCTCATTTTGGAAGTGGAAGGTTAAACCTCTGAACAACCTCTAGAGCATTTGACCACCCCAGCTGCGGCAAATGCCGAAGCACTACTTCCAACCAGTGCTTCACAATATCCTCCCTTCTGCTGCTACAATGGAAACTAATCAAGGCACAAAAGAATTTGTATTGCCACACTCCCTGCCAGTAGAGCAGATTATGGAGCCTTCAACAACATCTGTGTTAAAGAGAGGTTTTACCAAACATAACCCCCACATAACATGATCAATTTACCTGTTTCAGATGGGAAGCTAACCTCTGAAGAGAAAGAAAACATTAGAACTCTGCACACACATAATAAAATCACCCTCATTAACTTAAAAGGTTATTGGCACTACAAGTCTTGTGCTACTTTGCATTATGTGAAGAATATAAAGTCTAAACTCTAAAGCCTGTCACTATTTAGGGAATTCACTGCTGACTGATTTGCCACAAATTCTAGACATTTTGTGAAAAGCTAGACATATGAAAGGTGCAGTAAACCATCTACACATCAGGCTTATCCCCTTGCCCTCCCTCCATAGTGGTTAATGCAACACCTTGCAAGCCTGGCAAACAACCACCCCAGTGAACATGACACACCCTTCCAGGCACCTGTGGGGTGATTGGAAGCAATCCAACTGCTGCGAGTCAGTATGCCACTCCCAAGAATGACATAACCAAGGGGAAAAGCACCCACACAAACAGGAACCTGCAGTCCAATGATTTGCATTATCACCCTATAGTTAACTGAACACTCCATGAGCGGCCACAGTGGTGCAGTGGTTAGCATTGCTGCCTCACAGCAAGAGGTTCTCCGGTTCGATCCTCGGCTGGGGTGCCTTCTGTGCGGAGTCTGCATGTCCTCCCTGTGGTCGCGTGGGTTTCCTCCGGGTGCTCCGGTTTCCTCCCACATCCCAAAGACATGCTGTAGGTGGATTGGACACTCTAAATTGGCCCTAGGTGTGCGTGTGAGTGTGCCTTCTGTGGAAGGTTGGGCGACGGGCTGGCAACTCGACACCGTAAAACTCCACTGCCATTCAGTGTGCGGACAAGGCGATCCGCTGTGGCGACCCCTAACCGGGAAAAAGCCGAAAGTAGAAGAAGAAGAAGAAGTTAACTGAACACTCCATAAAATAATAGTCAAGGCAGCTATCAACATTGAGTCATGGAGAACTGAACTTTTAAATATGCTGGGAAAATAGCTTTAAATTATAGTATCACTATTATGAAGGAGTCACTGAAGGGTACATTCGAGGCAACACTATGACTAATGGGCCCAAACCTGCAAAAGCAACACTATGTCTCATCAGCCCTTGAAATCTCATATGAAAAGCTTTCACACTATTCAATTCAACTCACTTTTTTCCTTTTTTGTATATATATATATATATATATATATATATATATATATATGTAAAACACAATCTACCTACAGCACATGTGAACAGTTTTATATATATATATATATATATATATATATATATATATATATATATATATATATATATATATATATATATATTTATATCTGTAAAACACAATCTACCTACAGCACATGTGAACAGTTGGAGGTTGCAGACACTTGGAGCTTTTAACTCCAGACACTTCTCTCTGAATGGTCCACCCCTTTCATAAAATCCCTGCTGCTCAGCTGAATGTATTTCCTAGTGCTTCCGAATGTACTGTACAACAACCATGGGAACACACGCAGGGCCCACTATCACCAATGGTCATGCTAGGATGGAGACTACAGCCTTCAACAAAGTCCCACAATAGGGACTGGGTTTAAATTCTATAGCTACCAACCTAAAAAGTGGCTAAAACAACAGAAACTGTGCTGCATGCTTCCACCTCGCACTCCAATGCACGTCACCATTTAGTGACTGTGGCCCATAACTCTCCACCTCCCAGAGATAGAAATCTGTACAATGTCCCAAAAGTGGGAAAAAGGCCCAAAACAGGGACAACCCTGGGATATTGCTATTCAAACCAAGAAAGTTGACAGCCCAACAGGTTTGCATCAGCATGAATCTTCTAAAGGCATGAAGCCTGAAACTCAAATAACTGTCATCTCCTCCCAACATCATTCTTCAATGAGTTGCCGATAATCTGCCAATAACCAATCCTATGGGAAAAAAAGGACCAAAACATGAGGCAACTCTGGGCATGAGAAAACATGCAGAGTCGAGAAATCAGTATGATTGAGAGGTATGATGTGAGCACTTCCCCCAGACACCTGCCCCACCAACTGTCAGTACCGCATTTTTTTTTTATTCTTCTTTCCTCCCCATTCAACAGTTCTATTCAGATCTATTTGTAAAATATGAGTTTTGTGAGCTGCATTAGAATGAAACAGTGATAGTGACCTGAGAACCCTTCAGCAAGAATCATAGTACCCTCATCAGGTTTGTACGAGACTAACTGCCTTTGTGGGTCATTTTAACCCTAGCCAATTTCTTCATGTGAGAGGAAAACTTCTTTATGTGAGAGGAAAACCCTGCACCTTGTGTTTATTAAGGTAAACACTTTAACTGTTATGTCAACCCCCAATAGCTGCTTAACTCAGGAAATCTGAACAAAGCTATAAGTAGTGGGGAAACAAAGGCCCACAAATAGTTGCACTGTTTAATTATTGCCCGTACTAAATTGGCAAGTTGATAGAGTAACAGGTTTCGCAAAAGTATGATTTTTCTTAAAGATATAAACTGCAAAACTCGATATCTGTCATTGTTTTCTGATTTCTGCCCTCAATAATTAGTCAAAAAACCTCAATTCAAGAAATGAACAGAATATGATGAAAACACCTGGACATTCTGTAAAACATAAAAGCATTTTTTGCACTAATTACTAACAATATTTTAACAAAGGTATTTAAACATGTATATGTTAAACTGATGGAAGGGCAATCATTTCTGCTTAAGTAATGTAATCTTTAGGCAGGACTCTGCTCTGTTAATCATCCCTGCCCTCTTTACCTCACCAGTTAGTCAACATGGGCATGCGCTACCAAAGCCTGTGGGGGGTGGGGGGAGGCACAATCCATACTCTGAATGGCAGCAACATTCCCCCCACTACAATTGCGCACGCACCCAAACTGCTAAAAGCAAACCTCCCTATTGCTCCTGCTCTACACAATCACAAAAGGAAGCATGTCCAGCAACACCCCAACCACCAATGGAACAAACAGCAGCATTTACCCACAGAGACCCTCAACACACTGAATTAAAGGTAGCTTGACAATAGGGCATATTTTAACATGTGAAACGACACAAATGTCTTTGACTGGAAAGTACACACTCCAGATAAGGCACTAATGCCAACCTTACTACGACTGCCTCACCACAACCATCACTAACCTGACGGGCTGCCCTAAATAGTACAAAAAAAAAAACCCTACAACTATGTACAGACAATGGCTCACCATTTCACGATACCCCATGCCCCAAGCCAACTTGCATCACTGCATCCCGAAACAAACCCTGACCCCAAAACACCAATGATCACAAACTGTAAAATATCTCTAAATCTCTTGGCCCAAAATCTGAACAAAGCCAAAAATAAGGGGTGGAGGTGGCAAAGCCTCAAAATAGGGACACATTTAAAGCATTCTGACAAACATAAAGCCAGAACAGAAGCATTTTCTAAAGGATGTGAAGTCTAAAACTCAAATGTCCATCATTATACAGTGAACAGAGACCTCCCTGATTTGCCACAAAATCCAGACAACTGCACATTTCCTAAGTAACATAAAAAAAAAGAGGCAAGACTTTAGATACTGCAAAAATCTGGCTAGTTGAGAACCATGCCTTCTAGAATTACCCAAGGCCTACCTACATGCAGAGGTGCCTACTGGTCGTCATGGGTGTAATAGTTGCAGTAGTAAGTTCACACCAAAATGTGATTCCTTACCCAGTTATACTTGCATAAAACCCATTAAGCCCCACCCTACCCTTACCTTACCTCATTTCCTCTCATTCATCCGACATTCCCATTTCCTCCAGCTGAAGATGTCCCTGGGCAAATTTGTTTGATACCAAACCTCATTTATATTGACAAAACATTTTGTTACCCAGACATGCACTTTTTCATGACAGTAAAAAAAAATCCTGTCTGAGTATGTTAATGGAGATATTTACAGAAATATGAAAAATATATACATAATCGTATAAGTGGCAATATAAATAAGACTTTAACTTACTCAGAATATCTCTCAATATGTATAAATTGCAGTTCAAACATCAATGACAGTTTTTTTCAGTATCATGTAAGGTTTCACCAGATGCCATGTAATACTTCATAAGTCATTTGGCTTTGAAAATATGAAGTAAATATGAAAATACTGCATATGTTCACACCTGCTAACAAGCAAGATGCAGTATCCCCAGTGTAGGATACCATAAATGGCGCTCACCAATATATTTGTGTTTACCAACATATGTCCATCAATAAAATGCATCTTTCTCAGATTTAAAAATATGAATGAAATTTTATTTATTTATTTGACGTTTGTTAACCGGGTTGGTCCATCTGAGCCAAAGGCTCATTTTCAGTGGAAACCTGAGGAGGAAGGCTCCAATCTGCATACATACAATAAACCCAAGGATACTGAGTACAATTCCAAAATCTGAGCGAAAAAGTTCTAGCATACATACAAAAGCACAATACCTTATATGTTACATGGAAAAATTCCCATTATAATAATATGTGTCTATATCACTTTGTTGAACACTTACTTGAGTGAATCGCTGTTTATCGAGTTCAATTAAGTGAAAGCTCAATTAAGAGAATGACAATTTCAGCAAAAACTTTCCAGGGCAAAATAACGTCTGGGCCAGCTCCCAACTGTAAAAAAGATGACAAAATGTAAAACTCTGCAAAGTGGAGGGCTTCACTCCCCCACCCCCCAACAAAATATACCAACTCCGAGACAGCAGTACAGTGGGGAAAAGGGCAAACATCTGATATCAGCTAACCACGTCCTTTCCCCTGGGAAAGCTTTCACTGAAATTGTTATTCGCTTAATTGACCTTTCACTAAATAATGGTTCCATGAATAGTGATTTGTTCAAGTAAGCATTCGACAAACTGAAGTAGACTCCAATAATATACAATGTAATAAAAGGTAACATAAGTTATATAACAAAAGTATCAGCAGGAAACAGACATAACAGTGGTATAACAGTAGTGAAGGTATCATTTTGAATCTAAAGGTTCCATCCATATGATGCTAGAAGTGTTGTTGTTGTGTCTTTCGGCTTTTCCTGGCCAGGGGTCGCCACAGCGGAACTCCAGTCCGCTAATGATTGGTAGTTGATTTTTACGTGCCGAGTTACCAGCCCTGATGCACAATCTTCAACAAAGATACACCCATTCATGCATGTCTCCATGCCAAAGACGCTCTAGCTGAGAATCAAAATGGACAGCATTTTACTGTGAGGCGACAACGCTACCTAGAAGTGTAAAAACACTATATTACATGTGAGAAAGTAAAGGAGAGAAAAGGGGAGTTTGAGTAAATGAAATAGAAGGAAATAATTCTAATAAATTGAAGAGGACTGAGATGCACAGAGAGGAGGTAGAGACTACAGAGATGTCAAGTGGGAGGACCAAGTATTTAGGAGGTACTATTTTAACTCTCTTTTAAACTGGTGTTGTTGAGAGATATTTCTTATGTTAGGGGGAAATGTGTTCCAAACGTGCTATAAAGTACTTGTAAAGGGACTTTCTAATGTTCTTTTTTTGGGTTAATAGTTGTCAAGAAGATGTGAATAAATATGAAAATATAATTAACAAGAGTCAGCAATTACTATTTCTAGTGCAGGACATTTTAGATTAGCAGTCTTCATGCCATTTTGTTGCTTGCACTTTGCTACTTTTACTTCTCAACATTTAATATTTTGATTATTTCATAATTTTTCAAAAAATAAGCGTAAGTCCTCAAGATTTCTACCTAGGTCTGGACCCAAGAAAAGTACAGATCACTTGTAAAAATCTACAGGAGTGTGATGTAAGGAGAAGTGCTGCTGACAATGGCAGTCCTGGGAAAGAAAGTGAACATGCTAGAGATACTTGTGATTCACCCTTGAGTGGAATGGAATGGCATTAGAAACAAGGAGAAGTCTGGTTACAGTAGAAGATTCCAGAGGATTAGACAGTTTATGGCACAAATTATGAAAGTTGGTATAATGTGATGTTATATTCTTCTTTCAAGACTGTACAAAAGAATGACAGCAGAAATAGGAACCACATGCAAATTATAGACATGAGACTTAAAGAGGTCCTAAAGTATGGTAAATAAAGTACAAGAAGAAACCTTATAAAGATTCTGACACTTTTCATTATGAAAGGGTTCATCTCAATGTTTTTTAGACAAATAGGTTTCACCTGGGGTTAACATCACAACTATGGATCATCTAAAGGAAAAACAAACAAAAGTAAGGCAGAAAGGTGAGCAAGAAATGTATTTTACTGGTTTGAAACAGAGATATTATTGATTTATT
>NW_025050007.1:0-13408 GCF_019279795.1 Protopterus annectens
TGGCCCCAAAAATTTGGGCCCCAACCCAATGTAAAAAACCCCCATGGCCAGGGAAAAAAGGTTTTAGGGGGGACAGGGGAAGGGGGGGCCCAAAAAAAAACCCAAACACAAAAAATTTTAAAGATGGGAGGGGCCCCCTTTGTGTAAACCCAAACCCCCCCCCCCCCCCCCCCCTCCCCCCCCCCCCCCCCCTGTCCCAATCCTTTGGGGGGGGCCCTCCAAAAATGGTTTTTTCCCCCAACCCCAAAATGGCCTTGTGTAATGGTTATATTGCAGATGTGAAACTAACATCCTAAAGGCCTGTGCACTTGTGGGGACATCAATCCACCACATAAATGTTTTAAACATCTTGATTTTCACATGACAGAGTCACCTGTACAGTATCCACATAAAACCAGACAACCACATCCCCACAGATACAGTACATTCCCTTGCTGGTGTGACATAAATTTCATCCTGCTCCTCATTTTGTGTGTGTGTGTGTGGGTTGTGTGGGGGGGGGGCTGTGTGCATGTGTGTGTGTGTGTGTGTGTGTGTGTGTGTGTGTGGGGTTTTTTTTACACAGATGTCATGTCAGGGTTTAGGGCCCTTGGCCATAGGGGCAGCAGAATTTGGTTGCAATTTAGCATCCTACCCTTCAGTGATGTGTCACACATTCCAACATGGTTTAGTGTGTATACACCTCAGTGCCACATTCCACATTATATATGTATTGTATCTGAACACAGTCCTAGAACTTTCTGTAACTCACACTGTATAGCAATAAAACCCCCATGATTCCCTGAATGGCCATGCACATCAGCAAATGGCAGTAATATATTTGTGACAGACAACATGCATTGGGAAAACATTCCCCCACTGTATATTTGACAACACCATTGTGTTAAACATGTATGCATGTCATTGCACATTCAGCAGAAAATGTCATAACATGTGATTGTCAAGGTCATATGCCACACATCAGGCAGGTGTCTGTTAACCTGTGCTTTAAGGGTTTAAAAAGGGATGTATGCAAACCCTACTATGATTGTGAAGCATCCCTTTTGCTATGAAAATGCATGCTGTTGTGCAACGGGATGTATGATCACCACTATTATTGTGTTGAGCTGCATGCACCAATAAATGCAGGGCATGCCTTCTGTCATATCACATGTGTTGTGAGTCTGTGTGTGTTTTGTGTGTGTGTGTGTGTGTGTGTGTGTGTGTGTGTGTGTGTGTGTGTGTGTGTGTGTGTGTGTGTGTGTGTGTGTCTTGTATAATTGTAATGTACAGTTCTTGTTTTCCCTCACAGGTGATGTAGGTGATTCCCTCCTGTGTCCATCTGATGTTAGTGTCCCCACAGACTCTAGCAGTGATGATAAAGTATGATTGAGGCACAGGCAGGGTTGTCAGGGCTGAATCTGTGCCATTGGTTGCCATTCCACCTTATCCCTCACCCCTGCAAAAGTTCCATGCCTAAAATCCCCATCACCAGTGGCCATAGAGGAAGGACAGTTGGCATGTGGTAGTTTGGAACGGGAAAGTGTAGGAAGGTGTGCCTGCACACCATGATCATCAACTGACTGGTGATGACACAGGCGGGAGGACCCTGGCCAACATGCCCTGGAAAACACAGCGGGTTTCACCAGACATGTTTCAGGCTGTAATGGAGGCACAGGCAGCTGAATGGCACAACAGAGAAGTCGAGGCTTCAGAGGGCTGCTGTCCATTCAAACAACAACATCCAGGCAATTAAATGCTCACACATTCTAAAGTTTGGATAGTGATTGGGTGACATGGTGGAGTCCTTGACCAGGGCATGCAACCCCGTGAGTGTCTGTGCTGGAACATCTGGGGAGTGAGGCAGGGGCAGGGACAGGCCGCTACTCACCTGTTAGGTCTCATAAAAGCTACCACATCCCCACTCCCATAGTGGTAGCAGCAGCAGTGAGCTGGTGCTGTGCTCCACCCCAGGGCACCCGGGTTTGGCCCTGGAGGGTCCCAACAGGGACATGGTTCCAGTGGACATGTGTCATCGGGCAGTACCCAATCCCTCTGCCTGGTAGTCCCCAAACCCCCGGCACAGGTCATGGGCCATGGCGGACACCAACTGAAAAACCTGCTGTACAGTCTGCAGCTGTCAATAATACCCTGTGTAGGCCAGACATGCCAGACTGTGTGCATAAAACCACACAAAAAATGTAGGGCACCCAACACAAAATGCATAACACCACACACCCAATTTAATCAAAGGCCCTAACCCACAAAATGATGTCATCCAATGGTGCAGCCTAGGCCCCCAAACATTATCACCCTGTGCATATGATGATGCCTGTGGATCCCTGTCATCCACACCATGGTGCAGGGACATGCTCATATGGTCTGATGCACAGGGTGAACAGACTAGGAGAAAGTAGATTAAATTGTTGTGTACTGTTGACAGGCAGCAGACATACCATGTAGTACATTTTTAAATGCATTTGTACTGTTAACAGTATTTTCTGTGTAAAAAAGTAACTGCATGTTAAAACATTTTTTTCGGGTGACCATTCCAATGTCTTTGGGCCCCATAAAATCTACTCACATGTGTGCATAATACCTTCCACATCCAAACTAAGTCCATTTTTATGTTCTAATCAAAACACATGTTTTGTAGTAACCCCCCTTTGGGGCACATTGCCACAAGGGGTGATGAAAATTTAAACCAAAATTACAACTTCCCACTGTTTGGTCAGTATTAATCCCTGACAGCAAAACACCAAACAGGTTTCCCCTGAAAACCCCAAAAAACACAATAAAAACCCCCTTCAAACATAAAAACCCCCAAACCCAAACACTCCTGATTTTCAACATCTAATTAAAAATAATTTTTTCATAAAAATGTTCCCCCTTTACAATTCCTTTAAAAAATCAAAACATTCTGCAGAAAAATTTGTAAATTTTGAACATGCAAAATCATGTCTACAATCAGATAAATGGGTACCCTGAAAAAATTTATTCATATCATATATGGACAAATTATGACATAACATGTAAAAAAACACAGTGTACATAAACAACTGTAAACCACCCCCTAAAGAATCCTTCCCACACACAGGGTGACACATACTACAGCTCTTCTTTTCCCCAAACATTCGCAACAAAAATTACACCTCACCATGCCTTCATTTACAGGAACACCTTCCATGTAACCAAAATGGTTTTTTCCCCACCTGGTTTTAAAACCAACAGTGTATTGGCTCATTCCTTATACAGGTACCTAAAGGGGCAAGGGTTTTTCCCTTTTCTTTATTAATGAAACATCTTTTAATACAGCATACAAATGCAGTGTCATAATTGTTGCTTCTCACTGAACCCCAGTTTCAAACACAATCAGTTTCATTGGTTTCCAAGCTGTATCCTTAACACTAAATTATTACCTTCCCCAGTACCTACAAATTCTTTTATTAAACTATAACACAAAATCCTGTTAAACCAAAATTTGGTGTAAATAATAATTCCTTTGCATATAAACAACATCTGTTAATGTTGGTCTGTAAAAAAAAAATTCCTCACATAAGCGAAAACACCCCAAATCTTCTCTTCTGTATGCCATTTAAAAACCCAGAAACCCAAGAAACACATCTTCCACAATAGGGGCCTTTAATTCAGAACACATCATGTAAAAACCCAAAAGCAAACATGGGGGTAACAAGCTCATCTTTCAACAACCAATGTTACCCCCCATTAAAAACCCCAGCTCTTTCCAACCTCCTGACCCCTTTTTAAACATCCCCATAAGCCTTTGTTAATGTAAAAATTATGAATTGGGATTTCCCCAAAGCTTTGGGTTTTCCATCCATGTTTTGTACTTCAACAGAAATTTTCCATACAAATAAATGGCCTGTCAAAGAATGTAGACATAATTTTATAAACCTTTACTTTTGCATTTCCCAACGGGAAACCCCAAATAAAAACTCACATGTGGTATTATTTTTTGGGCGCAAGACAAATTTGTTAAGATTTTTAAAATTTGCATATTTCTTCCCCAAATAAAATTTGTACCATAATGTTAATTGATCGGGGGATGTGGACATTAATCCAGCTGGACGGGGTCAACTGAAAATAAAATTTTTAAAAATGTTCACTTTTCCTTAGGTCTAATTGCAGTGGGGATGTCAGTGGCTGTTAGTGTCCCATATGTAAATGTGGACACAAGGTATGTATGAATACGCATGCACCTGGTTCCATATCACAGTTAAAATGCATGTTAAACACATTATGATCCAAGGCATGTAGCTGTGTATTGTACTTGGCTACAAAGTGACATCCATTGGGTACATCACAGGTACAGTTACAGGGGTGGTGAGGTGAGTGGTCTAGCTGAGGGAAAGGGGTAAAACCAGTGGGAAGTGTGATGCCTTTAACAGTAATACCTTTTCTAAATTTAACACAAAACTGAAAACCCCATGGAACACACATGTATGCAGACACAGTAACCACCCCTCACAGATTCAGGCCAGTAACACCCCCAAAAGTGTTGAGGTGAGGACCCTGTATTGAAATCATCATTACAGTACTGTGCACCTCATGACACCACAGATAAACAAAAAGGGTAGTCATATGGCCTGTTGGGGGCATCAACATGGATGTAGATTCCCCGGGATGGGGGGGGTCTTATCAGTTCACTATGGTAACATACATCCTCCCCCGGGACCAGACACCATACACACACACACACACAAAACACACACACAAACACACACACACACACACACACACACACACACACACACACACAGGGGCATTATTTTAAATACACCTATTTGCACATACAGATCCACATGTGTAGATACCCCCCTGCCTACTTTCAATTGCAGTCTGTACAGATGTTGCAACTGTACAGGAGAGTGAGAATTTGAGATGTATTCCCCACATGAATTAGGACAAAAGAAACCAAAATTATACTGTGAATCAAACCCCTCCTATCTTGATATGTATGACAGACTTAAGCAATTGCATTTTAAAAATGTACTGATGCCCTTTGGAAACGTGCATATATAACACAAAGGTCTTAACTGTTACATGTCAAGTGATTTACCTTCAGTGTCACCTGACCCTTTTTATGTTGTGTGGGGCTTAAATTAAAAAAACCATTGTTACAGTTAAAAGGTTATTGTAGGCCCATTGTGACACATGGAGCTGTCCTACAAACATCCATCTGGATGACCACTTAGTTATGTTCACCCCTCTGTTTGAGGTACATTTGTTTTTAGCCCCCTATCAGTTGGTTTTTGACTTTGCCCATGATGAACTAAGCACATGTCACCTGCATACATGAAATGCACGCATGGTATCTGAATGCACACCTCTATATGTACAGTGTAGGTCCACAACCCCTTTGGCATGTTTGTAGGCATTAAAATTTTTACATGTGTAATGGCATGGACTGGATGATATGATAGGTGTATGGGTGACCAGTACAGAGGGGAAAGTTACCTCTGTCAACAAAATCACACCATGTACTGTTACATTCAGCAGCCATGGACCACATTCCATGTGCGGGGAAGGTTTAGCCTTCTCAAAAGGACAACAACAGCTATGCTATTTAATATATGTGTATTTTGTCATGTACATATGGGTAGGGGCATGTATGTCATACCAAAAAGAGTGTTTACTGGGGTACAGCAACAGTCATCTGTTAATGTTTTTAAAAAAGGGGGCCCGGTATGTATACAGCACCTGGTTACAGACAGTGGCATTATTGCATGCATAAACATGATGCAACTATTTACATGGGTACTCCACAGTTGATGTAAAACTTGGGACAGTCCACTGGTCAAAAAGGGGCACATGGTGGTGTACTATTATATGTCCTACCACTGTATGGGTTTTATGTTGGTGGTCTGAGGGGATGGTGGTGTCATTACATCCTAAAAGCAGCTTTTGACACTGCATCCTGCACCTGACTCATCTGTGATGCTTTTGTATACTGGTTACATGTGAGTGGGCCTTTTTTATGTACACCACCCCCTGGAGTGGTACCTGTTTTCCCACATGTCTGGTTCTGAGGTTTTGTGGTGTGTATTGTGCACTGCAGAGCCTTCAGCCAGGAGTTCCTCACTGCACAATGTCAGTATTCCCCATTGTTGGGTCTACATTGACCAGCTGTGAACAGACACTACACTTGCACTGGTTAGCATAAGCATATAATGCAGTTTCCCCTTGATGTGGGTGATCCTGTGTTTAAAACTTTCTTAATTTAAAACTTTTACTTAGGTAATATCCCCCCCCCTTTAATCATGGATGCATGTGTAACAAAGGCCTGTCTACTTTCAGTCATCATTCCAGAATGACAAACAAAAAAGAATTACAGCAGGACATTGGCTCATTGTGTTGGTTTGGGGATTGCAAGACATCACTGGTGGTAGTAGTGCGGTTTGAATGGTACATCTAAGGTGACCAGCAGATGTTGTTAAGATGTCAGAAAATGTGTGCAGCATTCCTGCTAACAATGACAACTACTAACAAGTCCATTACAATGGGTTCTATTTAAATGTAATGGGATGGGCCCTTTGGGCTTATTTTGAATTAATCATCCCAGACATGTGTATTAAGTGTGAGCATTTAAAAAACCTTGTGTAGATACATAGTGATTAACATGTTCTGTTTTATACATTGTGTTTATGTCTATATGTATGGGGATGGATTGTAATGTATAGTGATAGTAGTCATTTACAGATGGGGATACTAGATCAGGATGTTCCTACTTTTAAAAACAAGGTTCTTTTATGTACATCTTAACTGCCAGCATCCCCGTTGATGTCAAACCAGAAGGTCATAATAATAACTTGAAATGTGTAGTTGTGTTGTAACTATGTGTTTGTAATGTAATCTGTATAAGGGTTCTGAATGGCATGTGTGTGTTCCCCCTGCCTGAGGACAGAAAAAGCTTTTTGACTGCTCCCCTCCATACAATTCCTATACCCCCCGGCCCGATGATGTCACCCACCTAGAAATACACCTCTGGGAATGCTGTGACCCAGTAATCTTGGTAGGGGTTTTGTAACGAATGCTGTAGTGTGATAAAGTAGTTAGGTGGGGGTTTTAATCCCAGACTTCCAAGTGTGTGTGTTGTCTCCATCTGCCTGAGGACAATAATGCTTTTAGACTGCTCACCTCCATACAATTCCTATACCCACCTTTGGCAAGGCTGATGATGTCACCCACCTAAAAATACACCTCTGGGAGTGCTGTACCCAGTAATCTCTGCGTTCTGTAACTGCAAAAGCTGTAGTGTGATAAAGTAGTTTGGTGGGGTTTTAATCCCAGACTTGCCAAGTGTGTGTGTGTGTGTGTTCCCCTCTGCCTGAGGACTGAATAATGCTTTTAGACTGCTCACTCCATTTCATACCCCCCTTTGGCAACTGATGATGTCACCCACCTAGAAATACACCTCTGGGATGTGAAAGTAATCGGGAGCACATTCTGAACTGCGTAATGCTGTAGTGTGATAAAGTAGTTACATTTTTCTAATCCCCGACTTTCCAACTGTGTGTGTGTGTGTGTGTGTGTGTGTGTGTGTGTGTGTGTGTGTGTGTGTGTGTGTGTGTGTGTGTGTGTGTTGTCTGCTGGTTTGGAAAACATGCTTTGTAGAGTTTCACTCTTACAACCACCTTTGTAATCCTGCTGTTGTCACCCACCCAGGTATCACTGTAGGGGGCTGAACCAGTATTCACCTGGGCTTAAAAACATATTTCTGGGGTGATCTGTAGGTAGGGGTTCTATACAGGACATGGCAATGTGTGTGTTTTTCAACCCGGTAAGGGGGGCTGTGAGTGTCAACCCTGGGCATGTGGGGAGCAGATTTTGTAGTTTTCCTATATGGTGTTCTTATGCACATTCCACCTCAGAGTACAGCTGTCAGTCAGCCATGGGACTGTGTTGGCAAACCTACCCCTACATCTGGCAAAAAGGGCCCGGTGAACAAAGTATGCAACCCTACTAGTACCCATTGTCCTGAAAGTGCCATAAACAAACACCTTGCCTAGGATATCCCGCTATGTTGCTAGTACCATGCACATTGATGACAGATAGTAGGTGGTGTGCAGTGTTTTAGAGGCTGGCACCCCGCAGTGGTAAACAATAGCACATTTTTTGCCCCGGGGAACATATTGGGGTTTGATCCACAGAGGCCATACTGCCACACATGTGCCCTGTATGGACCAATGCCACTGACACCAGGGGAAAACCTGTATCATACTATCAATGCAGGTGCAGGTACCTGCTCACTATAAGCAGGTTTCACCACACCAGACCAGTATTGGCATATCGGGGGGATAACAGTCTGTGTACACAACAGGTGCCTACCAAACCAGGTACACCTGTACATGTCACTGTATAGTATTGTGGGACATGCACATCCCAGGCAATGTCCATGTGAAGGACTATCAAACACAGATATGGCATGCATTGCAAAGCTATGTCCATACACATTGGCAACCAGGATGTCAGGGCAGATCACGCAGTACCCATTTGTGTGGGACATTGCAGACACTACACCCCTGCACTGCACACCATTGTCGGGTTACGCGATGCCAAAGATTACCCCTCACCCAGCCTTGTACAGCCATCTTGCACAGCCAACCACTACACACCCATGAACCAATGACTACATGCATGTCAGTACTGGCACCTTGTGTCTACATGTGGGTTATGATGCTCCCAACCACAGCCACTCCCAGTATAACCCTCATTGGCATACCAACAGATGTCAAACACTTTCACATGCCCTAGCCCATAGAACCTCCCGATATCCCCTGTGGTGCATGTAGTCCTTTCATTACTGCAGTGTGGCAAACTAAGTAGTTAGGTTGTGTATTTTGGCCCTGGCAAAAAGTGTCAATGTGAGTCCATTAGAGAGTGTGGTTGTGGGGACAATCATCCGTTCATGTGGACAGCCATTTTGCCACACCTAATGTATGTCTACTATATCTCTGTTGCAGATGTCTCCCCCAAAAATATATGTTCTTACAGCACAGCAACATGTCAGCTTTGTGGCACATGAGTAACTTCATGCACATGTAATAGTAATGACTAGTCAGTCAGGGTTTGACCCTGTACTGTTAGGTGTGGCAGATGATGCTTAGGGGTTAAATCTCCAAGCCCTTTCTGGTGTACTTTGCCTGTCCCACCCACACACTCTCTGGTGGATTTGGGGGTGTACACCTGCTCAGCAGCATGTGTATTGTAAGTGATGGACATGATCAGGTGATGGCCTCTGCACCTATTTTCCTCTAGCTGATTGCATGTGGAACAGCTGTGATGGGGTTCCCATAGCCATTTTATGATAAACACAGTACACTATCTAGGAAAACATGTTGGTATTTGGCCATGACAGTCGCTTTAGTGGTACCTGGATGTGGTGTTCTGAAATGGCATCACAGATGATATCTGGATGTCCTCAAACATTATACAAGTGGAAATAGCCTAAAGACAGGAGTGATGGTGTAGCTATGCTGCATTGAGACTACTGCCTTTTTAAAATGTTGTGTGTGGTAATGGCTATTCTGCATGTTTTAAACGACAGACAGTACCCGTTCATGAGGGACCCCATCTGTAGGGCCATCTGTGAAATGGTGTGTGGAACCATTTGTTTCCTGTGTTACACACTGAACACACATCTGTGCACAGCAGGAGCATAGTGTGAGGATTGCAGACAGTACATTTATAGGGTGGTTTCTGCCATCATCCCTGACTGGACATATGTCACATGAAACAGTGGTATGACAGACACTGTCTGGGGTTCCCAGTGACAAGCCAATAATGGGCAAATGTTCATAGCTGCAGTCCCCATCTACTACACATTGTACAGATGTCATGCAGTATATATGCATGTGTTGTGCTCCTCTGCAAATGTATACCATCTGTTGTGTTGGGTTGATGGGGTTTTTTATCTATGCATATTTTTTTAATCCTATGCTGTGTCTATCACTAAGCCATATGTGTTTAAACTGCAACATCATAGGCTGAATGGGTTGTGAGGTCCCGGCAGAGCCTCCTGTCCCAATTCAGCTGACCATGGCACTGAGCACCAGCACATCTTGGGCCCAGCCTTGGGCATCAACTTCTGTTGGCTCTGCACCACCTTTTGGTGGTACCACCACTGAGGATGGGGCGTGTCCCCCCTGGGAGTAGGACCAGACAGATACATGTCTGCTGTTTGTCCTGGACATGTTTTGCTGGGGCTCACTAAGGGGTTAGCCAGATATAAAACTCAAGGGGGGAGTGTCACATTTACAGGGGTGCTGCCCTCCTGGACAGCCCCAGCACTGCCTCCCTTTTCAGCTGTTTGGTGCAGGGGTGCCCATGGCTGGGGACCTCCATCCCACTGTTCCCCTGGGGTTGTGAATGCCAAACACCCATCCCCCTCCAGGTGTATCCCCACATGTGTCATATACCCCTGTATGCTGTCTTGTCTTTTACCCTACCTATCCTCCACAGCCCTACCTACTCTCCTTCCCCACATCCCACTCTCACCCCATGGAAACAAAGGCCAATGCTCCTAGGACAACATCTGCCCATACATAGCTGTCCATTTCACACATGTGCCACTGGACACATGTAACCCCTTTTAATATGCATCACAACATACCCCGTTATCCCCACCCCTGTCCCTCAGGCACAAACCTGGTATGCACATCACTCCTAAAAAGGGCCAGGTACAATGATGAGGCCGACCCCATTGCACACACAACACTACCGGGCCCTCTATGGTTACCTCATTTACCTTTATCATGATGATGATATTGCACACAGCACCTTGCAAGAGTACTTTTCCCCATAATGATTGGACAGGTACTGTTGTGTTAATGTACATTACATGCACAGAGTGATGTTTTCCAATGTAAACTGTTTGCATGTATGATGACACATGTCTGTCTGAGAGTCTTGAATTACATAGACAACACCACTACATAATACAGGCATGCTGGTGTTTCCTTTCATTCTTTGTAATGCTTTGTTGCCACATGGTATGCCCCTGATATATCTTATGTATTACCTATATGCTGGACATAAACACTCAATATACATCTACATGAGGGGATACATTCCTATACTGTTGAATGACTGCGTATGATATGTTTGTGCCATTGTCTGTATATTGCCATGGCTTTTGGTAAATCACATTAGCTGTGGGGCAGGTCCTGGTTCAGCCTTGCAGGGGCCCATTTATTTGGTTGCAGGGCAGAACAAGGCCTTTGGGAAAGGGGGATAAGGAAATTAAAGCAGTTGTGAGGGGGTGTGCATGGGTTTGGTTTAAGCAATGCTAACCTCTGGTTACAGTTTTACACTTAGCCTCTACATTGCTTTACCAGTGCAATACCACATACTGGTGCCAAACAGGCTTACACGCTCCCCAACTTGCAAATGCACTGCATTGGTGCTTCTTGACATCACCCCCTGGTGGGGGAGGACCAAAATTTTACCTTGTGATGCCTATTACATCAGATTACATGCCTACAGTATGGAATGGTATTAGGAAAAGCTCTTTTTTGGAATCGGGCCTGCCAGTGTTTATTCATATTATTGTGTGTTTTTCTTACAATCTGCACCCGGGCTGATACATGGGAACTGAGATTTTTTATACAGAAAAATTTTTGGGGTTTTTGGGACCCACACCCTCTGGGTCATGCTCCATACCTACTATACCCCCCTTTTCAATTCCCCAAGGCGGGACTTTTATGTAGAAATGTCAGTTTTTGCGGGGCAAAACATACCCACAGCCAGTACAAAGGAAAGAATTCCTTTTTTGCCTAAATGCATTTTTGTAGCATTATAGTTGCTTATTCTGTTTTTAACAATGTTTCAGATACAAAATAATTGTTTTATGCAACTACAAAGACAATATAAAATCTTTTCCAAAAATCCCCAACATTTGCCATATTTTCAATTTTTTAACAAACTGTAAGGGGGTGCCATACAGGTGGTAACCCTAACCTATTATTCTATCACTTTCTAAGGTAGTCACAATATGCTTTCTGTCAATCAGACCTCTCATATGAAGGGGGAAGAATGAACACTGAATCGGGACACTGCATAACAACATCAGGGACACATTTAGAATTTTGGTGCTATTAATAAAATTACAGACAGCATATGATTCATAAAAATTGTCTGGACATGATGATTCCATTTTTATTCATTTGTGTATTCCACCATTTCCTCCCAATATCACTAGTTCTGGAGGGGTTTTGGTAAAATTAATTTTAGCAAAGGACCCTGGTTGGGACAGTTCAAAATGGCCCTATGCCCCAATGGTTTCGGACTATCCAGTGGATGTGCTCTTGGGGGTTTGGGGGGTATTTCTGCTATGCCCACATCAGAAATTACTTATCCCGGCGGTCCTAATATGGTCTGCCAGAAAACCTGCCCTAGGCCCATAATCCATACCATAGTTCCCCCGCCACTCCCCTAAGACTCATCCTTACTTTGGGGAGGTGGGGATAAAACACACTAAAACTGTTCCCATGGGGGCACGTCAAAGTTGTACCCCTGTGTTATCAGGCTTGCACAACCTACTGGTCACATCTACAGCCTGGAGAAATCATTACAGGGCCTGGCTCAAACATTAATTTTGGTGTCCCACAAGGGAACATGTTATGTTCAAGTGTAGACCTTTCAGATCTCTCCCACTGGTAGTTTGCCAGTGGTCTGGGAAGCATTTTTATTTTGTCTGTATGTCTCACTGGCCTAGCTTGCTGGTGGGGGGGGGGATGCGTTAAAGTTTTTTTATTGGACCTCCCCCCAACAAAGCCCCCGTGAACAAAGTTACCCCAACTTTATAATCCTAGCTATAATATTTACTGTTTTTAAAATATATATATATAATATATATATATATATATATATAATATATATATATATATTATATATATATATATATATATTATATATATATATATATATATATATTATATATATATATATATTTAAAATATACAATATATCTTATATGTATGCATACATATATTATATTTTGTTTTTTTTTTTTATATATATATATATATATATATATATATAGATATATAATATAAATTTAATTTCATATGGGTCTATGGTTGTCTGCATATGTATATATTATATTGGGGTGTATCTGTATTCTTTCTCTGATATGTTTCATTTACTACTGGAGAGAGAAGCATATCTCTATCTCACTATGGGTAGATATACACACATAGCTCTACAAAATATGTCTACATCTGGTTATTCCGTTCCTTGCCTATAGATTACACTTTGCTTTAGTGGGTTTTTGGGGGTGGCTGATTGGTGATCCTCTGCAATGAACACATTGCTTGCATCCCTAGGCTGTCCATATTAAATCAGCCAACACCTGCCCACCCAAAACCTTAGACCCAAGCCCCCCCCCCCTAAAAAACCCCCCATTTTA
>NW_025050008.1:0-11624 GCF_019279795.1 Protopterus annectens
ACACCTGCAGAGTTTCAGCCTCCTAAGCTTTTCCCTCTTTGAGAAAACAACCTTCCAGGGGAATTTTTTCTATGCAGAACATTACATGCTTGAAATGCATAGGGAAAAGCGCAAAACAATAAACGGTCATACTGAAACTGGCACTTAAGCCAGAACAACCAGGATTGTTCTCGGTAATTCCCTTTGTAGGGTGGATAATACCCTACACACCTGCAGGGTTTCAGCCTCCTAGCTTTTTCCCTTTGGGGAAAAAACAATTTTCCAGGGTTATTTTTCTCTATGCAGAAACATGCTTGAAAATGCATAGGGAAAGCTAAAAACAATAAATGGTCATACTTAAACTGGCAGTTAAGCCAGAACCAGGATTGCCCCACCCCTTTGTAGGTTGGATAGTACCCTACACACCTGCAGAGTTTCAGCCTCCAGCTTTTTCGCTCTAGGAGAAAAAACAACTTTCCAGGGTTATTTTTTCTATGCAGAAACATGCTTGAAATGCATAGGAAAGCTAAACCAATAAACGGTCATACTGAAACTGGCAGTTAAGCCAGAACCAGGATTGCCCGGACCCTTTGTAGGGTGGATAATACCCTACACACCTGCAGAGTTTCAGCCTCCTAGCTTTTTCTCTCTTGGAGAAAATCAACTTTCCAGGGTTATTTTTCTCTATGCAGAAACATGCTTGAAATGCATAGGGAAAGCTAAAAACAATAAACGGTCATACTGAAACTGGCAGTTAAGCCAGAACCAGGATTGCCCTACCCTTTGTAGGGTGGATAATACCCTACACACCTGCAGGGTTTCAGCCTCCTAGTTTTTCCCTCTTGGAGAAAAACAACTTTCCAGGGGTATATTTTCACTATGCAGAAACATGCTTGAAATGCATAGGGAAAGCTAAAAACAATAAACGGTCATACTGAAACTGGCAGTTAAGCCAGAACCAGGATTGCCCTACCCCTTTGTAGGGTGGATAGTACCCTACACACCTGCAGAGTTTCAGCCTCCTAGCTTTTTCCCTCTTGGAGAAAAAACAACTTTCCAGGGTTATTTTTTCTCTATGCAGAAAACATGCTTGAAATGCATAGGGAAAGCTAAAACAATAAACGGTCATACTGAAACTGGCAGTTAAGCCAGAACCAGGATTGCCCTACCCCTTTGTAGGGTGGATAGTACCCTACACACCTGCAGAGTTTCAGCCTCCTAGCTTTTTCCCTCTTGGAGAAAACAACTTTCCAGGGTTATTTTTCTCTATGCAGAAACATGCTTGAAATGCAAAAGAAAGCTCAAAACAATAAACGGTCATACTGAAACTGGCAGTTAAGCCAGAACCAGGATTGCCCTACCCTTTGTAGGGTGGATAATACCCTACACACCTGCAGAGTTTCAGCCTCCTAGCTTTTCCCTCTTGGAGAAAAACAACTTTCCAGGGTTATTTTTCTCTATGCAGAAACATGCTTGAAATGCATAGGGAAAGCTATAAACAATAAACGGTCATACTGAAACTGGCAGTTAAGCCAGAACCAGATTGCCCTACCCCTTTGTAGGGTGGATAGTACCCTACACACCTGCAGAGTTTCAGCCTCCTAGCTTTTTCCCTCTTGGAGAAAAACAACTTTCCAGGGTTATTTTTTCTCTATGCAGAAACATGCTTGAAATGCATATGGAAAGCTAAAAACAATAAACGGTCATACTGAAACTGGCAGTTAAGCCAGAACCAGGATTGCCCTACTCCTTTGTAGGGTGGATAATACCCTACACACCTGCAGAGTTTCAGCCTCCTAGCTTTTTCCTCTTGGAGAAAAACAACTTTCCACAGGTATTTTTTTCTCTATGCAGAAACATGCTTGAAATGCAAAAAGAAAGCTAAAAACAATAAACGGTCATACTGAAACTGGCAGTTAAGCCAGAACCAGGATTGCTCTACCTCCTTGTAGGGTGGATAATACCCTACACACCTGCAGAGTTTCAGCCTCCTAGCTTTTTCTCTTGGAGAAAAACAACTTTCCAGGGTTATTTTTTCTCTATGCAGAAACATGCTTGAAATGCTAAAAGAAAGCTAAAACAATAAACGGTCATACTGAAACTGGCAGTTAAGCCAGAACCAGGATTGCCCTACCCCTTTGTAGGGTGGATAGTACCCTACACACCTGCAGAGTTTCAGCCTCCTAGCTTGTTCCTCTTGGAGAAAAACAACTTTCCAGGGTTATTTTTTCTCTATGCAGAAACATGCTTGAAATGCATAGGGAAAGCTTAAAACAATAAACGGTCATACTGAAACTGGCAGTTAAGCCAGAACCAGGATTGCCCTACCCCTTTGTAGTGGATAGTACCTTACACACCTGCAGAGTTTCAGCCTCCTAGCTTTTTCCCTCTTGGAGAAAAACAACTTTCCAGGGTTATTTTTTCTCTATGCAGAAACATGCTTGAAATGCATAGGGAAGCTAAAACAATAAACGGTCATACTGAAACTGGCAGTTAAGCCAGAACCAGGATTGCCCTACCCCTTTGTAGGGTGGATAGTACCCTACACACCTGCAGAGTTTCAGCCTCCTAGCTTTTTCCCTCTTGGAGAAAAACAACTTTCCAGGGTTATTTTTTTCTCTATGCAGAAACATGCTTGAAATGCATAGGGAAAGCTAAAAACAATAAACGGTCATACTGAAACTGGCAGTTAAGCCAGAACCAGGATTGCCCTACCCCTTTGTAGGGTGGATAGTACCCTACACACCTGCAGAGTTTCAGCCTCCTAGCTTTTTCCCTCTTGAGAAAAACAACTTTCCAGGGTTATTTTTCTCTATGCAGAAACATGCTTGAAATGCATAGGGAAGCTAAAACAATAAACGGTCATACTGAAACTGGCAGTTAAGCCAGAACCAGGATTGCTCCTACCCCTTTGTAGGGTGGATAGTACCCTACACACCTGCAGAGTTTCAGCCTCCTAGCTTTTTCCCTCTTGGAGTATAACAACTTTCCTGGGTTATTTTTCTCTATGCAGAAACATGCTTGAAATGCATAGGAAAACTTAAAACAATAAACGGTCATACTGAAACTGGCAGTTAAGCCAGAACCAGGATTGCTCCTACCCCTTTGTAGGGTGGATAGTACCCTACACACCTGCAGAGTTTCAGCCTCCTAGCTTTTTCCTCTTGGAGAAAACAACTTTCCACAGGTATTTTTTTCTCTATGCAGAAACATGCTTGAAATGCAAAAAGAAAGCTAAAACAATAAACGGTCATACTGAAACTGGCAGTTAAGCCAGAACCAGGATTGCCCTACCCCTTTGTAGGGTGGATAGTACACGACAGAGCTGCAGAGTTTCAGCTTCCTAGCTTTTTCCGTCTTGGAGAAAAACAACTTTCCAGGGTTATTTTTTCTCTATGCAGAATCATGCTTGAAATGCATAGGGAAAGCTAAAACAATAAACGGTCATACTGAAACTGGCAGTTAAGCCAGAACCAGGATTGCCCTACCCTTTGTAGGGAGGATAGTACCCTACACACCTGCAGAGTTTCAGCCTCCTAGCTTTTTCCCTCTTGGAGAAAACAACTTTCCAGGGTTATTTTTCTCTATGCAGAAACATGCTTGAAATGCATCAGGAAAGCTAAAAACAATAAACGGTCATACTGAAACTGGCAGTTAAGCCAGAACCAGGATTGCCCTATCCCTTTGTAGGGTGGATAGTACCCTACACACCTGCAGAGTTTCAGCCTCCTAGCTTTTCCCTCTTGGAGAAAAACAACTTTCCAGGGCTATTTTTCTCTATGCAGAAACATGCTTGAAATGCAAAAAGAAAGCTAAAAACAATAAACGGTCATACTGAAACTGGCAGTTAAGCCAGAACCAGGATTGCCCTACCCCTTTGTAGGGTGGATAATACCCTACACACCTGCAGAGTTTCAGCCTCCTAGCTTTTTCTCTTGGAGAAAAACAACTTTCCAGGGTTATTTTTCTCTATGCAGAAACATGCTTGAAATGCATAGGGAAAGCTAATAACAATAAACGGTCATACTGAAACTGGCAGTTAAGCCAGAACCAGGATTGCCCTACCCCTTTGTAGGGTGGATAGTACCCTACACACCTGCAGAGTTTCAGCCTCCTAGCTTTTTCCCTCTTGGAGAAAAACAACTTTCCAGGGTTATTTTTTCTCTATGCAGAAACATGCTTGAAATGCAAAGGGAAAGCTAAAAACAATAAACGGTCATACTGAAACTGGCAGTTAAGCCAGAACCAGGATTGCCCTACCCCTTTGTAGGGTGGATAGTACCCTCACACCTGCAGAGTTTCAGCCTCCTAGCTTTTTCCCTCTTGGAGAAAAACAACTTTCCAGGGTTATTTTTCTCTATGCAGAAACATGCTTGAAATGCATAGGGAAAGCTAAAAACAATAAACGGTCATACTGAAACTGGCAGTTAAGCCAGAACCAGGATTGCCCTACCCCTTTGTAGGGTGGATAGTACCCTACACACCTGCAGAGTTTCAGCCTCCTAGCTTTTTCCCTCTTGGAGAAAACAACTTTCCACAGGTTTTTTTACTCTAAGGACAAACGTGCTTGAAGTGCATAGGAAATCTAAAACAATAAACGGTCATACTGAAACTGGCAGTTAAGCCAGAACCAGGATTGCCCTACCCCTTTGTAGGGTGGATAGTACCCTACACACCTGCAGAGTTTCAGCCTCCTAGCTTTTTCCCTCTTGGAGAGAACAACTTTCCAGGGTTATTTTTCTCTATGCAGAAACATGCTTGAAATGCATAGGGAAAGCTAAAAACAATAAACGGTCATACTGAAACTGGCAGTTAAGCCAGAACCAGGATTGCCCTACCCCTTTGTAGGGTGGATAGTACCCTACACACCTGCAGAGTTTCAGCCTCCTAGCTTTTTCCCTCTTGGAGAAAAACAACTTTCCAGGGTTATTTTTCTCTATGCAGAAACATGCTTGAAATGCATAGGGAAAGCTAAAAACAATAAACGGTCATACTGAAACTGGCAGTTAAGCCAGAACCAGGATTGTTCTACCCCTTTGTAGGGTGGATAGTACCCTACACACCTGCAGAGTTTCAGCCTCCTAGCTTTTTCCCTCTTGGAGAAAAACAACTTTCCAGGGTTATTTTTTCTCTATGCAGAAACATGCTTGAAATGCATAGGGAAAGCTAAAACAATAAACGGTCATACTGAAACTGGCAGTTAAGCCAGAACCAGGATTGCCCTACCCCTTTGTAGGGTGGATAGTACCCTACACACCTGCAGAGTTTCAGCCTCCTAGCTTTTTCCCTCTTGGAGAAAACAACTTTCCAGGGTTATTTTTCTCTATGCAGAAACATGCTTGAAATGCATAGGGAAAGCTAAAAACAATAAACGGTCATACTGAAACTGGCAGTTAAGCCAGAACCAGGATTGCCCTACCCCTTTGTAGGGTGGATAGTACCCTACACACCTGCAGAGTTTCAGCCTCCTAGTTTTTCCCTCTTGGAGAAAAACAACTTTCCACAGGTATTTTTTCTCTATGCAGAAACATGCTTGAAATGCAAAAAGAAAGCTAAAACAATAAACGGTCATACTGAAACTGGCAGTTAAGCCAGAACCAGGATTGCCCTACCCCTTTGTAGGGTGGATAATACCCTACACACCTGCAGAGTTTCAGCCTCCTAGCTTTTTCCCTCTTGGAGAAAACAACTTTCCAGGGTTATTTTTCTCTATGCAGAAACATGCTTGAAATGCATAGGGAAAGCTAAAAACAATAAACGGTCATACTGAAACTGGCAGTTAAGCCAGAACCAGGATTGCCCTACCCCTTTGTAGGGTGGATAGTACCCTACACACCTGCAGAGTTTCAGCCTCCTAGCTTTTTCCTCTTGGAGAAAACAACTTTCCAGGGTTATTTTTCTCTATGCAGAAACATGCTTGAAATGCATAGGGAAAGCTAAAAACAATAAACGGTCATACTGAAACTGGCAGTTAAGCCAGAACCAGGATTGCCCTACCCCTTTGTAGGGTGGATAGTACCCTACACACCTGCAGAGTTTCAGCCTCCTAGCTTTTTCCCTCTTGGAGAAAAACAACTTTCCAGGGTTATTTTTTCTCTATGCAGAAACATGCTTGAAATGCATAGGGAAAGCTAAAAACAATAAACGGTCATACTGAAACTGGCAGTTAAGCCAGAACCAGGATTGCCCTGCCCTTTGTAGGGTGGATAGTACCCTACACACCTGCAGAGTTTCAGCCTCCTAGCGTTTTCCCTCTTGGAGAAAAACAACTTTCCAGGGTTACTTTTTCTCTATGCAGAAACATGCTTGAAATGCATAGGGAAAGCTAAAACAATAAACGGTCATACTGAAACTGGCAGTTAAGCCAGAACCAGGATTGCCCTACCCCTTTGTAGGGTGGATAGTACCCTACACACCTGCAGAGTTTCAGCCTCCTAGCTTTTTCCCTCTTGGAGAAAAAACAACTTTCCACAGGTATTTTTTCTCTATGCAGAAACATGCTTGAAATGCAAAAAGAAAGCTAAAAACAATAAACGGTCATACTGAAACTGGCAGTTAAGCCAGAACCAGGATTGCCCTACCCCTTTGTAGGGTGGATAATACCCTACACACCTGCAGAGTTTCAGCCTCCTAGCTTTTTCCTCTTGGAGAAAACAACTTTCCAGGGTTATTTTTCTCTATGCAGAAACATGCTTGAAATGCATAGGGAAAGCTAAAAACAATAAACGGTCATACTGAAACTGGCAGTTAAGCCAGAACCAGGATTGCCCTACCCTTTGTAGGGTGGATAGTACCCTACACACCTGCAGAGTTTCAGCCTCCTAGCTTTTCCCTCTTGGAGAAAAACAACTTTCCAGGGTTATTTTTCTCTATGCAGAAACATGCTTGAAATGCATAGGGAAAGCTAAAAACAATAAACGGTCATACTGAAACTGGCAGTTAAGCCAGAACCAGGATTGCCCTACCCCTTTGTAGGGTGGATAGTACCCTACACACCTGCAGAGTTTCAGCCTCCTAGCTTTTTCCCTCTTGGAGAAAAACAACTTTCCAGGGTTATTTTTTCTCTATGCAGAAACATGCTTGAAATGCATAGGGAAAGCTAAAAACAATAAACGGTCATACTGAAACTGGCAGTTAAGCTAGAACCAGGATTGCCCTACCCCTTTGTAGGGTGGATAGTACCCTACACACCTGCAGAGTTTCAGCCTCCTAGCTTTTCCCTCTTGGAGAAAAACAACTTTCCAGGGTTATTTTTTCTCTATGCAGAAACATGCTTGAAATGCATAGGGAAAGCTACAAACAATAAACGGTCATACTGAAACTGGCAGTTAAGCCAGAACCAGGATTGCCCTACCCCTTTGTAGGGTGGATAGTACCCTACACACCTGCAGAGTTTCAGCCTCCTAGCTTTTTCCCTCTTGGAGAAAAACAACTTTCCAGGGTTATTTTTCTCTATGCAGAAACATGCTTGAAATGCATAGGGAAAGCTAAAACAATAAACGGTCATACTGAAACTGGCAGTTAAGCCAGAACCAGGATTGCCCTACCCCTTTGTAGGGTGGATAGTACCCTACACACCTGCAGAGTTTCAGCCTCCTAGCTTTTTCCCTCTTGGAGAAAAACAACTTTCCACAGGTATTTTTTCTCTATGCAGAAACATGCTTGAAATGCAAAAAGAAAGCTAAAAACAATAAACGGTCATACTGAAACTGGCAGTTAAGCCAGAACCAGGATTGCCCTACCCCTTTGTAGGGTGGATAATACCCTACACACCTGCAGAGTTTCAGCCTCCTAGCTTTTTCCCTCTTGGAGAAAACAACTTTCCAGGGTTATTTTTTCTCTATGCAGAAACATGCTTGAAATGCATAGGGAAAGCTAAAAACAATAAACGGTCATACTGAAACTGGCAGTTAAGCCAGAACCAGGATTGCCCTACCCCTTTTTAGGGTGGATTGTACCCTACACACCTGCAGAGTTTCAGCCTCCTAGCTTTTTCCCTCTTGGAGAAAAACAACTTTCCAGGGTTATTTTTTCTCTATGCAGAAACATGCTTGAAATGCATAGGGAAAGCTAAAACAATAAACGGTCATACTGAAACTGGCAGTTAAACCAGAACCAGGATTGCCCTACCCTTTGTAGAGTGGATTGTACCCTACACACCTGCAGAGTTTCAGCCTCCTAGCTTTTTCCCTCTTGGAGAAAACAACTTTCCACAGGTATTTTTTTCTCTATGCAGAAACATGCTTGAAATGCAAAAAGAAAGCTAAAAACAATAAACGGTCATACTGAAACTGGCAGTTAAGCCAGAACCAGGATTGCCCTACCCCTTTGTAGGGTGGATAATACCCTACACACCTGCAGAGTTTCAGCCTCCTAGCTTTTTCCCTCTTGGAGAAAAACAACTTTCCAGGGTTATTTTTCTCTATGCAGAAACATGCTTGAAATACATAGGGAAAGCTAAAAACAATAAACGGTCATACTGAAACTGGCAGTTAAGCCAGAACCAGGATTGCCCTACCCTTTGTAGGGTGGATAGTACCCTACACACCTGCAGAGTTTCAGCCTCCTAGCTTTTTCCCTCTTGGAGAAAAACAACTTTCCAGGGTTATTTTTCTCTATGCAGAAACATGCTTGAAATGCAAAAAGAAAGCTAAAACAATAAATGGTCATACTGAAACTGGCAGTTAAGCCAGAACCAGGATTGCCCTACCCCTTTGTAGGGTGGATAATACCCTACACACCTGCAGAGTTTCAGCCTCCTAGCTTTTTTCCTCTTGGAGAAAAAACAACTTTCCAGGGTTATTTTTCTCTATGCAGAAACATGCTTGAAATGCATAGGAAAGCTAAAACAATAAACGGTCATACTGAAACTGGCAGTTAAGCCAGAACCAGGATTGCCCTACCCCTTTGTAGGGTGGATAGTACCCTACACACCTGCAGAGTTTCAGCCTCCTAGCTTTTTCCCTCTTGGAGAAAACAACTTTCCAGGGTTATTATTTCTCTATGCAGAAACATGCTTGAAATGCATAGGGAAAGCAAAAACAATAAACGGTCATACTGAAACTGGCAGTTAAGCCAGAACCAGGATTGCCCTACCCCTTTGTAGGGTGGATAGTACCCTACACACCTGCAGAGTTTCAGCCTCCTAGCTTTTTCCCTCTTGGAGAAAAACAACTTTCCAGGGTTATTTTTTCTCTATGCAGAAACATGCTTGAAATGCATAGGGAAGCTGAAAACAATAAACGGTCATACTGAAACTGGCAGTTAAGCCAGAACCAGGATTGCCCTGCCCTTTGTAGGGTGGATAGTACCCTACACACCTGCAGAGTTTCAGCCTCCTAGCTTTTTCCCTCTTGGAGAAAAACAACTTTCCAGGGTTATTTTTTCTCTATGCAGAAACATGCTTGAAATGCATAGGGAAAGCTAAAAACAATAAACGGTCATACTGAAACTGGCAGTTAAGCCAGAACCAGGATTGCCCTACCCTTTGTAGGGTGGATAGTACCCTACACACCTGCAGAGTTTCAGCCTCCTAGCTTTTTCCCTCTTGGAGAAAAACAACTTTCCACAGGTATTTTTTCTCTATGCAGAAACATGCTTGAAATGCAAAAAGAAAGCTAAAAACAATAAACGGTCATACTGAAACTGGCAGTTAAGCCAGAACCAGGATTGCCCTACCCCTTTGTAGGGTGGATAATACCCTACACACCTGCAGAGTTTCAGCCTCCTAGCTTTTTTCCTCTTGGAGAAAAACAACTTTCCAGGGTTATTTTTTCTCCATGCAGAAACATGCTTGAAATGCATAGGGAAAGCTAAAACCAATAAACGGTCATACTGAAACTGGCAGTTAAGCCAGAACCAGGATTGCCCTACCCTTGTGTAGGGTGGATAGTACCCTACACACCTGCAGAGTTTCAGCCTCCTAGCTTTTTCCCTCTTGGAGAAAAACAACTTTCCAGGGTTATTTTTTCTCTATGCAGAAACATGCTTGAAATGCATAGGGAAAGCTAAAAACAATAAACGGTCATACTGAAACTGGCAGTTAAGCCAGAACCAGGATTGCCCTGCCCAGGTGGATAGTACCCTACACACCTGCAGAGTTTCAGCCTCCTAGCTTTTTCCCTCTTGGAGAAAAACAACTTTCCAGGGTTATTTTTTCTCTATGCAGAAACATGCTTGAAATGCATAGGGAAAGCTAAAAACAATAAACGGTCATACTGAAACTGGCAGTTAAGCCAGAACCAGGATTGCCCTACCCCTTTGTAGGGTGGATAGTACCCTACACACCTGCAGAGTTTCAGCCTCCTAGCTTTTTCCTCTTGGAGAAAAACAACTTTCCACAGGTATTTTTTCTCTATGCAGAAACATGCTTGAAATGCAAAAAGAAAGCTAAAAACAATAAATGGTCATACTGAAACTGGCAGTTAAGCCAGAACCAGGATTGCCCTACCCTTTGTAGGGTGGATAATACCCTACACACCTGCAGAGTTTCAGCCTCCTAGCTTTTTCCAAAACAACTTTCCAGGGTTATTTTTCTCTATGCAGAAACATGCTTGAAATGCATAGGGAAAGCTAAAAACAATAAACGGTCATACTGAAACTGGCAGTTAAGCCAGAACCAGGATTGCCCTACCCCTTTGTAGGGTGGATAGTACCCTACACACCTGCAGAGTTTCAGCCTCCTAGCTTTTTCCCTCTTGGAGAAAAACAACTTTCCAGGGTTATTTTTCTCTATGCAGAAACATGCTTGAAATGCATAGGGAAAGCTAAAAACAATAAACGGTCATACTGAAACTGGCAGTTAAGCCAGAACCAGGATTGCCCTACCCCTTTGTAGGGTGGATAGTACCCTACACACCTGCAGAGTTTCAGCCTCCTAGCTTTTTCCTCTTGGAGAAAAACAACTTTCCAGGGTTATTTTTTCTCTATGCAGAAACATGCTTGAAATGCATAGGGAAAGCTAAAAACAATAAACGGTCATACTGAAACTGGCAGTTAAGCCAGAACCAGGATTGCCCTACCCCTTTGTAGGGTGGATAGTACCCTACACATCTGCAGAGTTTCAGCCTCCTAGCTTTTTCCCTCTTGGAGAAAAAGCAACTTTCCAGGGTTAGTTTTTTCTCTATGCAGAAACATGCTTGAAATGCATAGGGAAAGCTAAAAACAATAAATGGTCATACTGAAACTGGCAGTTAAGCCAGAACCAGGATTGCCCTACCCCTTTGTAGGGTGGATAGTACCCTACACACCTGCAGAGTTTCAGCCTCCTAGCTTTTTCCCTCTTGGAGAAAACAACTTTCCAGGGTTATTTTTTCTCTATGCAGAAACATGCTTGAAATGCATATGAAAGCTTAAAACAATAAACGGTCATACTGAAACTGGCAGTTAAGCCAGAACCAGGATTGCCCTACCCTTTGTAGGGTGGATAGTACCCTACACACCTGCAGAGTTTCAGCCTCCTAGCTTTTTCCCTCTTGGAGAAAATAACTTTACACAGGTATGTTTTCTCTATGCAGAATCATGCTTGAAATGCAGAAAGAAAGATAAAAACAATAAACGGTTATATTGAAACTGGCTGTTGCTTAACCAGGATTGCCTCTGCCCTTTGTAGGGTGGATAGCACCACACACCTGCAGCAGATTTCC
>NW_025050009.1:0-14810 GCF_019279795.1 Protopterus annectens
GAGTTCCGTTTGGTTTGGAAACCTTCACTTCGCCTCGGATCAGACAGGCCCGGTGGCTTGAAACTGTATGGGGAAGAAACCACATTGGATGTCCTTCAAGGATGCATCTGCAGTCCTAACATATGGGTTGTCCTGCCTCAGGCAGCCAACTTCGGATCGGGCCAGATTCCAAAGTCTGGGTCTGGCCTCGGCTGATGTCGCACTTCACACGTCATAGCTGCTATGTATTGGGTATAAAGGCATCAGGCCATTTTCCCCAGTCTTTCTTGCAGCGTGGTGCAAGCAGAAGCTGTTCACAAGTGCGGTCGGTCAGATCCAGAGATTTCTACTACAAGACTTCTAAAGCTAAGTACCCGTTGGGACTCTTTCTTGCCTCAGCCGATGTCAGACAAAGTAAATAATTGTTTAACTTGTGGAAACAAATACCTCATAAGGATTTCCACTCTTACTGCCTTCCTTGTTTAGGCCCATACCACGACATATCAGCTTGTCTAGCCTGTGCTTCCTTCAACCGACGGACCTTAGGCGTTGGTCGGAGTTTGCAGAGGAGTTTTTGGTCCGCTTTTGCATACAAAATGCCGGAGACCCGACTACACAATTAGCTAAAAAGCGTAAGGAAAAGGACCGACAGTGGTCAGCGGTTTCGGCTGAAACCACGGTTAGGCCAACCGCAAGTGTCTCAGTTTCGGCTGAAACCGAGCCCTCGGTTCTTCCTTCGGCCGAAAGCATACCTCCGATAGCCGAGGCCTCACAGAGCATGGCCGAATCTGCTACTGAAATTACCCCTGCTGAAACAGGCACCCAGGATTTATCAGATACTATTCCTTTAGACATATCTACCCCTGCACGTGGAGCTGCTAGACCCCCTGCATCTATGTCTATCAAGGCTTTTTCCAGGGCTAAAGCAGCTAAATCTTCTAAGGCCTTACCTGCTAAAACTCCCTCTCACAGGCCTACCTATAGTTCCCAAATGCTCAGCCTGGCTGAGGATCTCATTTCTTTGATCAGGGGATCCCAACCTCACCCAGACAGGGCCTCTCAACCTCCTCCAGATAAGAGCCCTAGAAATGAACCCCTGGAACCTGTTTCCACAGACTATTCCTCGGATGACTCAGAAATTTCAGACCCTCAGGAAGGCCCATATTCTCCTTATGAGGATTCTGATGCAGAAGACTCCATCCCTTCTGCTTCTCCTCCTGAAGAATTTTCCTTTGGGGAAACCTTACATGCTATGAGGGAACATTTTCAATGGCAGGGCCAGGATTTTTCAGATTCAAGGAAAAGGCTTAGGACTTTTTTACATTTACCACAACATAGGCCTTTAGCCATTCCTCCAGTACTAACAGTTGTTGATGATGCATATAATGATGCCTGTACTGCCCCTGATTCTCTCCCTCCGCCCCCTGCCAAGCCTGACAGATATTACAGGGTCCCGGACACACACTACCATTTGTATAAGGCTCCTGTTGCAGATCCTGAAACCATTTCACAGGGCCCCAAAGCTGTAGCAGCTGCCTCTGCCAAAAACCCTCTCCCATCTGGAAAGGGAATCTAGAGCATTAGAGAGATGGGGTAAAAGGTTTATACTTCTGCTACTCTTTCGGCCAGGGCCTTAAACTGTCAATTTCACATGATTCAGTACCAGGAATCTTTGTTAGACCAGCTAAATAAAAACTGTCCTCTCCTGAACCTATAGACCGTAAGTCCCTTCAGGATTTGGTACATAACTCTCAGCAGGTCAGTAACCATTTCTTAAAATGTGGCTATGATGCACTGGAGGCTTCCTTTAGATCAGCTATGACTGGAACAGTGATTAGAAGGCATGCTTGGTTAAAAGAACAATCCTTACCAGACCATGTTAAGTCAAAACTCCTAGATGCTCCTATGGAGAAACAAAGTTTGTTTGGCTCCCCTGCACAGCAGGTTCTAAAGAAGGTAGAAGAAAAAGCAAAATCTGTCCAAACAGTCAAGGATTTCTTACAGGTCCAACCTCTGAGGTTTAGCAGAAATTGGCCTTCGAAGAATTGGTCCTTTCCAGACACCTCCAGAGCACAGAGAGGCAGAAATAGATGCCCAAGAGGCAGAGGTCAATCCAGGGGTGCCTACAGGGGACGTCAGTGGCAGCCTAACAACCAGAGAAGTACTGCCACAGATTCAGCCACCACCACTCCCACAGGACAGACACATAGACTTGGCTATGATTCCACCTACCAGGGAACAACTGGAAGCACCCTTGGGCGGAACACTAGCCTTATTTTCCATAAACTGGCATTACATTACAGGAGACAAATGGACTTTACAAACAATAGACAAAGGCTACAGGTTTCACTTCCACACTCTACCAAAAAAGAGAGGAATGCCAAACCTACCACCAAGCCAAACAACAAACGCTCTAAGGCAAATCAACAACCTACTAAGGATGAGAGCTAGAAAAGGTACCCTATGGAACAAGGACAAGGATTTTACTCCAGACTTTTCCTTGTACCAAGAAAAGAAAATCAATGGAGGCCTATTCTGAGCCTGTCCGCTCAGAACACATACCTCATTGTTCCAAAATTCAAAATGCTGACCCTACAGCAACTTCTTCCCATGCTGGGCAAGGAGTCTTGGCTGGTGACTCTAGATCTCAAGGAGGCATACCTGCACGTCCCTATACGACCAGATTGCAGAAGACACCTCAGATTTCTTGCAGGATCAGAGCATTATCAATTCTCAGCATTGCCCTTTGGCTTATCTACTGCACCCAGAGTATTCACAAAATGCCTGGCATCAGTAATTGCTCATTGCAGGCTTCAGGGAATTCAAATTTATCCATACCTGGACGACTGCCTAATACAAGCGGACAACAAAACAAAATTAACAAAAGATTTGGAAAAGGTTATACAACTGCTGCAAGCCTTGGGATACACAGTCAACATGCAAAAGTCAAGACTGCTACCATCCCAAAGGATAACATTCTTGGGTGCAGAACTGGACACATCAACTCAGATGGCCTTTCTCACAGAAGAAAAACAAAAGCAACTACCAGTCTATTTCATGGCATTAACAACACAGACTCAGCTTACTGCAAGGAAAATCCTGCAAGCCCTGGGTTTCATGGCATCCTGCATAATATTGATTCCGCATGCCAGACTGCATATGAGAAAGTTGCAATGGTACCTAAGGAATGTATGGTCTCAACACAAGCACAGTCTAGAAGCTCAGATTCCAATAATTCCATGCCTGAAGCAAGAATTTCTGTGGTGGGCTCAGGCCTGTCAGTTGAACAGAGGATTGCCTTTCCACAAACCTCATCCAAGCCAGACCATCACCACGGACGCCTCAGACCTAGGCTAGGGGGCGCACATGGGGGATAAGTGTATACAAGGCCTATGGACACAAGACCAGCTGAATCTACACATAAATCAAAAGGAGATGCTGGCAGTGAAACATGCAATCCAGGCATTCAGACCATTTCTTCAACAAGGACACCTGCTGATAAGGACGGACAACACCACAGTCATGTGGTACATCAACAAACAGGGAGGTATACACTCATATCCTCTATGCCGGATGGCAATAGACCTGTGGAATGTGGCCCTGAACCTCAACATTCAACTCCAGGCCAGATTTGTACCAGGAAAAGAAAATTCACTAGCAGACACCTTAAGCAGAACTACCACGGATGCTCACGAATGGATGCTGCATCCAGATATCTTCAAAACCATAACAAAGAAATTGGGGCTACCAGAGATAGACCTGTTCGCCTCCCCACACAACCACCAATTGAAGAAATTCTGCACAAGAGCATACCACCCACTTGCTTGGAGGGTGGACTCCCTTTCCTTCAGCTGGAAAAACCTGACAGTATATGCATTCCCGGGTCTTCCTTTGATGTACAAAGGCCTGCTGAAGATCAAAGAGGATCAATAAGGATAATCCTGATAGCTCAGACTGGCGAGGCAGCATTGGTACCCGCTACTGAGAAGCATGTCTCGACACACGCATGGCCTCTACCTCTATGTCCTTTACTTCTAACACAGAACAACTACAAGATCCTACATCCAAACTTGAAAACACTGCAGCTAGCTGCTTGGAATATTGCATAAAACAAAATAACCCAGATTTATCTCAGAGGGTTAAGGACATTATCCTGGAGGCTCGCAGACCCTCCACAAGGAAGACTTATTCAGCCAAATGGAAAAGATACCTCATTTGGAGTGCATCAAAAGGGGAAAATGTATCATTGGCAAACATAGCAAACATCCTGGAATACTTAGCAGAACTGTTCCACAATGGCCTGTCCTTCTCCTCCATTAAGATTCATGCATCAGCAATTTCAGCAGAATACAACATGGATCCACCAGTCTTCTCTCATCCTCTACTCCGACAGTTCCTGAGAGGAATCAAAAATGTAAATCCTCCAAGGAAACCACCTTTGCCTACATGGGATCTTAACTTTGTGCTGGAAAAGTTAACACTTCCCCCTTTTGAACCAGCAGCAACAGCAGACTTACAGTTCTTATCTTGGAAAACTGCTTTCCTGCTTGCAATCACTTCAGCAAGAAGGGTATCTGAGTTGCAGGCATTAATGGCAGTACAGCCCTTCCTTATCTTCCATCAGGATAGAGTGTCTCTGAGAACTAACCCTACTTTTATGCCAAAAGTGGTCTCCAGAGTATCATTGAACCAAGCAATTCATTTACCTACATTCTTCCCCAACCCACAGAACAGGGGGGAAAGACTAATACATACCTTGGATGTACACAGACAATTACGCTACTATCTGGACAGAACTAAGACCAACAGAAAAACTGACCAGCTTCTGGTAGCATATGCAACAGGAATGCAAGGAAAAGCAATTTCAAAACAGACAATCTCAAAATGGATAGGAAATTGCATTAGATTTTGCTACTCTTTTCATGGAAAGACAACTCCAGAAAATATCAGGTCTCACTCCACAAGAGCTACAGCCACCACTACAGCTTTCCTACGAGGAGTGGCTACCAAAGACATTTTAGAAGCTGCTACTTGGAGCTCCGTGCATACATTTGCCAAGCATTATAATCTTCCTTTATACTCCAGATCCCGAGCAGGTTTTGCTACTGCTGTTTTGCAAGGGATCTTAACTACACCATCTTTATCTTAGTACCTCCTCCCCCAGTTTGGCTATGGTATTCTACCCATATGTTAGGACTGCAGATGCATCCTTGAAGGACATAGTACAGTTTTGTACCTACCATAAATGTAGATGTCCGATAGGTATGCATCTGCAGTCAGGATTACCCACCCTCCTTCCCCTCTGTGGTATTCCTAGGGTATTTACCCCTCTTTTAGCTAGCTGGGGGAATCTGTTATGGTGTATTTGTTTGTATATATGTATATATGCATATATATTCTTATATGATTGCTCTCTACTGTTTGGCATTATTTGCATTTATCCAAATTTAGCCTTCCTAGAGGGCACCTGGCATCTGGGGCAAGAAACACTGAGGAAAATGGCGTCGGCTGATGCCTTTATACCCAATACACAGCAGCTATGACGTCGGGTGAAGTGCGACATCAGCCGAGGCCAGACCCAGACTTTGGAATCCGGCCGGCGATCAAGGGCTGCCTGAGGCAGGACAACCCATATGTTAGGACTGCAGATGCATACCTATCGGACATCTACATTTATGGTAGGTACAAAACTGTACTTTCTTCTTATTTGAAAAGTCCTCTGACTGAATTGTCGTACAAAAGTGGCCAGCCACTTTCTGATCTGTGACTGAAGGAGGGGTTTACTCAAACCAGGTGATCAATCACAAAGGCTCAGGTAAGGTAAATCTACCTTCTTTTTCTGTTTTAGATCAGGGACTAAATTTGTATTTGTTCTGTTAAGACTTTATTTATAAGTCAGGGACAGAAAGATTACTGTCTTGTCATAGATCAGGGAAACAGAGCAGGTAGACAGTCATTCTGAAAAGACTATAAAAACATCCATGGTACCACGTTATAAATAAGGTGTTACATAACGATTAAAAGGGTAGAACAAAAATGGGTAATAATTGTACAAAAAGGTCCCAAAATCCGCCGTTAACCAAAGACGCGAAATACATGCAGTCACAGCGTGCTGATAATATTAAATACTACTCAAAATGGGTTAATAAGTATGAATTTGATGGTAAACTAGAAAAATCCTCACTTGTCAAACTTGTCAAACAGGTTAAAACCGATTAAAGAGGTCGGGTAAAAAGGCAACGTCAATTAGGAATTCCTCAGGCACACAGGTGGATTGAGGAAGTAAACCAAAGGGAACAAAAGAGTAATAATTCAAAAGCAATGTTCTTAGATAAGGAGGACAATAACTTAGTAACAGCGTCAGCCCCTCCACCTCCCTTACCAGAATATGAGGCAAGTGAACAAATTAGTCCACCCCCGCAATATCCTACTGTCACTGTAAGTAAAGACACTACAAAAGCTAAACCGTTTATTAAAGATCCCGTCGAGACCAGGTCTCGAACACGGGCAGGAAACTCAAAAGGGGACATTGAGTTATATCAAATGGGTAGAAAGTCACGATTTATGAGTGAAGAAAAAATATGCCTGTTTCAGGATTGACCCACAAAAGCAAAATTGTTGTAACTGCAAAATGCCCAGTAAACCTCTTGGGCAGAGACCTTATGCAGTTATTTGGTATAGCAGTAGTTCCGACTATGCAGGGTATGGAAGCACAGCGACAAATTGATACCTTTGCAGTGCAGTCAGAGGGTGAAATGTTTTATTGGTACAGCCAGGACTTGGTTACAACTGGTCCAGGGGTGGTGACCGAGGAGTTGATGAACGTAGCCATCAGCAAGTTCCCCTCCCTTGACATCAATAAACAGCATTTGTTGCACTGTACTCTGTATTATTGTAATACACCAGGACCTGATAAGGAAATATGAGTAAGAATTGTTTAGAAATCATGCAAACAGATTGGTATTACGTAATTTGTACTGGGACACAAAAGGGAACAGTGTAGCCAGCTGTTCGTTGCCCCAAGAGTTTTTTGCACTTTATAAATCTAATCGATTACCACATGTTAGCTTAACTAAGAACAAGAATGTAAAATGGGTAGACTTAGGAAAAAAAGTCACGAGATGGGAAAAACAGACAGAGTTAGAACTGTCAGAACAGGGAATACAAATGCAGAAGCTAAATTGAATAACTCAGACCCACCCAGCTGTACACTTGCAGTCTAGCAAGGACAGCTGATTGGCACTCCTATTGAAGGAGGAAGAAAATGCCTTACAGAATATACCAGAAAATCTCTGGTCAACAGGAAAATCAGATGTAGGACTTATTCGTACAACAGGACCAGTTACTATTACGCCAAAGTCAGCATTTAAACCACAAAAGAGACAGTATCCCTTAAGAAAAAATGCAGAGCTAGGAATCAAACCTATTATAGCAGCTTTACTTAAAGAAGGGGTGTTGGTAGAATCTCCCGATTCACCATGTAACACACCCTTATTTCCTGTTAAGAAAGCGAATAGAAAGTGGCATACGGTCCAAGATTTCCAAGCTGTAAATGACGCAGTAATACCAAGGGCACCTACGGTGCCAAATCTACACACCCTGTTGAATGATTTAAAACCTCAACAGAAATATTTTTCTGTAGTAAATATCAGATATCAGAATATACAGATACACCCTGAAAGCCAGCATTGGTTTGCATTCACATTTCAGGGGAAAAGGTATTCATATACGTGACTACCACAGGGGTATTGTGAAAGTCCAACAATATTCTCACAAGAAATGGCAAGCAACTTGGCGGGATTTACCCCACCAAGCAGTAGTCAAATTTTGCTTTATGTTGACGATATCCTGCTGGCGTCCCCCACCCAGCAAGACTGTAAAGAAAATACCATAGCGCTATTACAATTTTTAGCCACTAAAGAACATAAAGTAAACAAAAATAAACTGCAGCTTTGGAAAAAACAAGTTAAATACCTAGGATATGTAATATCCAAGAAAAGTAGGACATTAGTTGAGAACAGAAAAATAGCGATTTTACAAGCACCAAAACCCACTACCAAGAAGGAAATAATGTCCTTCCTGGGTACGACTAATTTTTGTCATAGTTGGATTCCAAACTATGCCTTGGAATCTGCACCGTTGACTAACCTGATTTATAAAAAGCCTATGGCAGCACAGGATTTATTACAATGGACACCAGAAGCAGAATCTGCTTTCTGCAAACTGAAACAGCTAATAGCGTCCTCATTAGTTTTGGGATTATCAAACTATCATAAATGTTTTTTCCAAACTGTAGATTGTAAGCAAGGTTATATGACATCAAAGTTAACACAGCAGCATGGGGACAAGCAACGCCCTATTGCTTATTATTCATCACAACTGGACCTAGTGGCACAGTCTTTACCTCACTGTGTACAAGCAGTAGTTGCAGCTGCAATGGCAGTACAAGCTTTGGCCTCAGTAGTGTTGTTCCATCCTCTCACATTGAGAGTGCCTCATGCAGTCGCAATTATTTTACTACAAGAAAAGGTAGCATATCTTTCCCCTGCTAGGCATCTTTCCTGTATGACTATATTGTTGAGCCAACCTCATATGACAATTAAACGATGTACGACTTTGAACCCTTCTACCTTGCTCCCAACCCCTGCAGATGGCACACCACACAGCTGCCTGCAGGTAATTGAGCAAAAGACACTGCCTAGAAAAGATCTTATGGATGTTCCCTTGGATGATGCCGAGGTGACATACTATGTGGACGGCTGATGCAAAAGGGGTCCTGCAGGACAGAACCTAGTAGAATATGCAGTAGTTTCTGATGCTGACATTACAAAAGTGAAATCTTTACCACATAGCTTATCTGCACAGGCAGCAGAATTTATTGCCTTGACACGGGCATGTACCTTAGCAAAGGGTAAATGTGCAAACATTTTTATTGACAGCCAGTGTGCTTTTTCTACTGTACATGTTTTTGCGCAGCAGTGGAAAAATCGAGGAATAATAACATCTACTGGCAAACCAATCAATCATGCACAGTTTATTTTAGATCTTTTAGAATCTATTCAGTTACCTCAGAAAGAAACGATTTGTAAATGCACAGCTCATACCAAGCAACAGGACAGGATTTCAAAAGGTAATGCGAGAGCTGATACAGCTGCAAAGCAGGCAGCTTCAAAAGTATTTCTTTTAAATAAGGAACTACAACCCTCTGAGATTTTAGACTTAGAAATGTTAAAGACAATGCAAACACTTACTATGCAAACTGAAAAACAAAGATGGATAAAAGGAGGAGCAATTCTCGAAAAGGGGCTGTACATCTCTAAAAAAGGGAAACCAATATTGCCGTCTAATTTGTTTAGATATGCAACTTTGTTGAGCCATGGGCAATGCCATGTCTCAACAAGGGGGATGGTACAGCTGGTGAACCAAGTGTTCACAACGTATGGATTTACAAACTACTCTAAACAATTTTGTTCATTATGCCACATCTGTAATAAACATCATGCACAAGGGGCATTAAAGCCCAAGCAAGGGAGTTTCCCTACATCACCATATCCATTTCATACTATTTGTATGGATTTCATAGAGTTGAATAAATGTGAAAATAAGAAGTATTGTCTTGTCATTGTAGATTTGTTTTCCAGATGGGTGGAAGCCTTTCTGACTAAAAATCCAAATGCTACGACGGTGGCCAAAGTTCTTGTTAAAGAAATCATCCCTAGATTCAGCATTCCGGAAAGGATCTACAGTGACAACGGCACACACTTCATGAATCAGACCATACAGCAGTTAAGTAAACATTTTTGTATTTCTCTAAAAAATCATTGTGCGTATCACCCGCAATCAGCAGGGCTAGTAGAGAGGCATAATGGGATTTTAAAGAGTAAGCTAAGAAAATTAATAACAGAAATGCAAAAAAACTGGGTGTACTGTCTGCCCCTGGCACTGTTGAGCATGAGAACTGTTCCAAATGCAAAAGGATTGACTCCTTTGGAAAAGCTCTTTGGAAGGGCTTACTATATACCTCAGTGGAAATCTGTCATGCCCGTAGACCAGAAAGCTGACAGTACATTAGCAAAGTATATGAGTAACTGGTTAAATTCTAAACATTTGTTGCAGTTAAATTCTGTTTCAGATAAAGAACGAACCAGACTGTCAGAAGTGGCAGTGCTCCCTGGAGTGTGGATCTGGCTGAAGATAGTTAAAAGGAAAAATTGGGCGTCTTCGAAGTGGGAAGGTCCATATCAAGTGCTTTTTGTCAACACCCACTGCAATCAAAATTGCGGAGCGTGCCTCCTGGATCCACCTGATGCACTGTAAATTAGTTAAAAACTTTGAACTGGACAAAAATCTTGCTACATGCCAAGAGCAAAAATAATAGAGTCAAAAAGAAACAGGAATACAGAACAACCCTTTCCTCAGATGTATTGCATAATCATCCTGTTAACTGTATTAGTGAGAATAATCTTTTTGTTGTGGCCTTTTCTTTTTCCAGTTACGCAGACTGAACTGAATAAACGTGAAGCGTTACTCATAAACTGGCATCCAAACTGCAGCAGCTGGAAAGGCCCCAAAAGTTCCTCACCAAAAGGATAAAGGGTCTCAAAAATATGTCTTATGCTGCCCGACTGAAAGAACTCCAGCTCTATTCAGTCTCATACCGCTTGCTCAGAGGTGACCTGTGCCTGACATATAAGGCCATGTCAAACCCAGATTTGATGAATATGCTTCACCTCAAAAAATCTAGATCCCTCAGAACCACAAGGGCGGGAGACTTAAACCTTGACACGTTTATTAATAGAACGTGCTGGAGGGACAGGTTCATCACCCAGAGACTCCCTATGCTGTGGAACAAAATCCCGGTACATGTGAGGCAGAGCACCTCACTGGCCTTGTTCAAGAGGAATCTTAACCAATGGATGGGAGATCTCAGATATACACCAGGGATTACTTCAGTGTCACTGCTTGACAGAGGCACAGCAAAATAATAGGCATAGTTTTATTCAAACTAAAGGGGTGGCGAAAGCCACATAACTATGGGCTAGGCTTATAAATGCCCTTGGGCAGATAGCCTAGTATGAACCTATGAACCTATGAACACTTACCAGGCAATTAAATATGTGTATGCTAAGACTTTCAATGTTTCGAATTGCTGGATTTGCACAGCTTTGCCGACAGCATACGGGGGGGGTTATTAATGACTACAGTCCCGCTAGGGGTCAATGAGACCTGGGAGAACTTGATTTATAATACTTCAACCATTACAGCATAAAATAAAATAGCATTGCACTTGTCTGTTCCACAAAAGGGAACTGTGTGTTTTTATAAAAATGATACTGTTCAGGTGGGTTGGAGCAATTGCAATGTGACTGTTCCTTATAGATGTTACACTAAAGGTAACAAAGTAGATCTTTATTGTAATATAAACTATGATTCATTTCTTGGATTGATGCACAAAACACTTAATAAAGTAAAACATAATTCTGTTCTTTATAAACAGCTGTCTATAATTGATAGAAAAATGTTTCATGCAGGGCGAGTGTACATTCATAGCAAGGTTACTACTAAAGTAAAGGATTGTTATTTTGTGTGTGGCAGAAAGGCATACAAATGGTTACCTGAGAATTGGTCCAGCAGTTGTTTTTTGGGTTACCTGGTTCCGGCCATACGACACACTGCAGTTTTGCCTCATGAAAAAATTCAAAATGTCTGAGAAGTCGTCAAGAAACCTATAAATCCAGTGGGACAAATCGATGCGCGTTGAAAAGACCATCACTCTCTAAGTAAAGGACTGACACACATGGACTTGAATGATAGTGTTATATCGTGGGCAGGCATATTACCAGCATATGGAGCAGTGGAATTGATCTGGAAGCTAAAAAAACTGCCAAAACTTCTCAAAATAATGAGCAATGCAACATTTTCTGCTCTCAAATTAGTGACTAATGAACTAAATGCTATGAGAACTGTAGTGCTCCAAAACCGCATGGCTCTCGACTTCACCCTAGCGCGAGAGGTGGTACGTGCGCTTTAATCCAAGAAGAATGCTGTTCGTATATTTCTGACCATAAACACGAGATAGACAATCATCTTGAGGTAATTCAGCAAGTGTCAGCCATGACCAAACCAGGCCCAAACCCACTGACAGACTTTTTCAAGAAATGGTTTGAGGGGTGGGGTACCATCCTAATGAACATCCTGATTGCCATTTGTGTAGGTATGCTCCTACTGGGAGTATGTGTTTGTTGTGGTATCCCCTGCATGAAAAGACTGATTAAAGACCTTATAGACATGTTAGTTTCTGAAACCTTACATCAAAGTACTGAGTTTGAAGAACTGTTAAAAGACTAAAAAGCTTTCATAAGTCTAAACTGAATGACTCTCTTAACTGCAAATCCTGAGTGAAAAAGGTTAGGAGAAGAAAACAAACCTTTTATGCTTATTTTAAAAGTAGAATAAAAGTATTAATAGGGGGGAAGTGTTAGAAAATATGTATTAATGTGTGTATTAGCAATATGCTTAGTGCATTTAGAAGCTTGAAAAGAGTTAACACATTTATTCTATTTTATACTGCATAAATCTGTACAAACTGTAGTTGCTTTCTGACCTTGTACTGTTAGCTAAAATCTTGCTTGTGCCTTGGAAATTTACTGAGAAGCAGATGGTTTTCTGCTTGCGTTAGGAAAATAATGAATAGAACAATACTACTTGTATAAAACTTAGACAAGAAGTTCCGCTGTGCCATGAAAAAATACACAGCTGTAGAAGTTACAGATAATTAGTGCAAAGCCTGCTTGAAAATATGAACTGCACTCAGTATTTGCTTGTATATGTATTAGAAAAGTACCTTGAAAAGTAACACTGTACAATAGATGCTTGTAAACGAATTAATAGTCACCAAGGCCAGGTTGTTTTTCTGAAAAGTTTCTCACAAATCTAGTCATGTCAGCAAAAAATCTGAAGTAACATCTGCTGTAAAACAATGCTAAAAGTTGTGTTTGATTACGTCAGCTTAGAAGGCCATGTCTTGTAAAATAGTATAAGAACGAACATACTTCCTGTTAGTAGTTAGACAAATCCTTGTATTTGCATGTTTTTGTCTCCTTGCTGCAAGTAAATTAAAGTGCCTTAACTAAACCTTACGTGTATTGGTCTTTGAAGTTTTTTCCTTTGACAAACCCTCATTTCTTTTTCCTATCACTCCTCCTCTTCCATCCCTATACTCAAAATGAAGAATCCCCAAGAGTTTCCACCTCTTTTCCCTGGATCTTTTATACTTTGACTAGGATACAATAAACTCCATGAAGGCTGCATGCAAAGCCTACACAGAGTTTACATGTGTCCGTGATGATGCATGGTGAGCAGCATCGCTGGTTACATATTCATGGTACACACTGACCCCCAGATTCATGAAGCTCGGTGCAAGGCCGGTGTAAGACCTGCGCCAGCCATGCGGCATATAAATGGTGTAGTAGCGCCATATGCATATTAATGAAGGTGCGCTGCCACCACATCCACGTGCATAGGACACGTGCGCGAGTGCATGGGGCGTTACTAAGCTGCACCCGGAGGCGTGTCAATGTCGGCTGGCGATGAGCAACCTAAGCTGCTGAATATTATAGCCTGCCTGCAATAGTAATCGCACCTATCAGTGTCCGTGGATAATGAAACATATGCAAAGCAATCAAGACAGTTCCCGGCCACACAAAATGGAGAACCAAACAGAAATGCATGCAACACAATATGAGTTTCCGTCCATGGAACAAATGATATTTAAAATTGTGTGTCTGTAATGTACTGCACTGTCAGTAGTTATACCCAGTGGAAGTGAAGTGCATCATGTCAGCGCGCCGCCAATTCACACGTCTAGCCCCATGGGCATGGTCACCAGCAGTTCCCACAGTGGTAGTGATAGTACACAGCTGGGCAGTTGTGGCTATATAACAACCGTAAAGAAACCTGACAGTCCAAATTGTATACCAAACACACACAAACATATGTATATTAAAATGTGCTATACACATGAACAGGAACGAACCGCACATACACATAGGATGCTATATGCGAACTGGGATATCCAAAAGCAAGAACCCATGCATGCAAATGCATGCATAACAACCCCTGTATAGCACATAACCCGCACCCATGTCCGAATGTCCACCAAATCCAGCTACCAGCCTTGCGTACACACCTACACATAGCGAGTATTCCCCATATGTAGTAGGAAGTATCATCCTAGGCAGTGTCAGGATTGCAAATATGTATGCCACGTTTGTAAACATCTCATCACAGTTACGTAAATCCAAATGCCCACGCGTTCATGTTTCGGCAAAATGTGTGTACATCCCACATGGGATAAGTAACCTGTTGAAACCCCAGAGTTGTTTACATGCCATGGTGTCCAGTACTGTACACATCTGGACAAAACATGTATGCGTAGTCACGGTACTGTTCAGTGTCTACACAGACATGCAAAACATACTACGCAGGATGGAACAGCTGTCCACCATGCAGGTCTCCCCACTAGGGTTGCCACCTGTTCAGATGCCCAAGGTGGGACATCCCTTGTTGAAATGTGATAATTTGCAGGATAAAACATACCCCCGGCCAGTGCAAAGGACAGAATTACACTTGTTTGCCAAGATAAAAGCTTATGTCATAGCATGTGAATAGCTTATGCTAACCCAAATAATAGTTATGTGTTTCAGATACAAAATACCTGTATCAAGTAACTAATAAAAGAAAATAAGAAATATACCTGTGTCTTAAAATCACAGGACACTTGCCATGTCTTAGGTGTCATCACAGGACACAACTGTCCAAAGTGGGACTTC
>NW_025050010.1:0-14641 GCF_019279795.1 Protopterus annectens
TATTGTCCCCAGAGTTTTAATCTTTTCTGGGTACTCAAGAAAAGTCTTGGGAGGTAAAATCCATTGTCCCTGTTCTTCTTTATTGGAACTTTTTGAATAGGCTCCCCTATATCCATAGTAAGAGCAGCAATCTGTTTTTTAAAAGATGCCTAAGCTCATTTGGTTTTGTGGCAGGTTTGGCGCCACCTTGGTGTTGGAAGTGGAACCCGTAATACCCTGAGAAAACTATATATATTCAGCACCTGCCGGTCTTGGGTAGATCATGTGCCATTTTTTGGAAAAGTGCTAGCTTTCTCACCGTGAGTGGGGTAACTTTTCAACTGGTAAGATTGAGCTTGGCATTTGCAGAGGGAAGTCATTGTGACTGTTTCCTATAAGGTTGTGGATTTGTCTTCTCCTTTGGGGGCTGAAAAGCACCCCGCATTGTTCTAGAGTCTGTAGGAGCCTTGGGAAACGAGATCTGCCTCTCTTGGGCGTCCATACATATCCTGCCTCTTTGTGGCCTATCGTCTGGACACTGGAAAGGACCAATTCCTTGACAGGCTGAAGTTTCTGCTCAATCTAGGTGGTGTTGAAGACCCATAAGAAATCCTTTCACCTGTTTGCATTGACTTGCTTTCATCCTCCATTTTCTTTTAACTTGCATCTTCTGCCTTAACACCAAACAAAAGTATCATGCTGTGAGTGTCAGCATCCAATAATTTTACTTTTAACAGTCAAGGGTAAAAGTTCTTTCAATCAAGCATGTCTGCATGACTGAGTTTCAAAATCATGGCCTTTCCGTCTACGAAGAAGCTCTAATGGAATCAAAAACCCACATTGCAGAGTATATGGCTTTCCCACTTGTTCAAATTCCCATGCAATAAATCCTGCATTTCTTTTACTGTCAGGACTTTCTATATTTGTAACCATTTTGCCTTGGCTAACAACGACATGAGATCACTAGTTGATATTTAAGCATGAAACTGACAGTTTAAAGCTCCTTACAGCTAAAGTAGCAGAAGGCAAACTTTACCAGGCCCCATCTGTCCAGGCTTTGGAATCCCTATCTGAGGGGACAGTCTGGTTTGGTAGTGGGAAGCTTTAACCCTTTAGAGACCCCGAGAAATTGTTTCTGGGTTCTGCAGCGGGGTTTTTGTAAAGAAATTTCAATGAGAGTCAGGGACCCCTGTAGTACCTGGTCTGGCTTTTGCCACTGGTGCGTGGGGGTAATTTGAATCTGGAGACAGACTGGAATCAGAGAAAAAACATCATCCTACTAAATATCAAGCTGGGGGAGGGATAGCCGAGAGGCCTGTGCTAGAGTGTAATAAAGGAAATCTCTTGGAGCCCTTTCTGTGGATTCTGATGTAATCCTGGCTCTCCCAGTGGGAAATTCTCCTCCATGGTGTGCAGGCTTTCCCCAAAGAATAATCCTCCAGTAGCGAATTTGAGGCTGGAAAAGGAATGCGACTCTTCAGCATCAGAGTCCTCATAGGGAGGGAGAGAAAGTCAGCCCTGAGTCGAAGAAGAATCAGAGGAAATGGAAACCTGATCAGAGGAATCACATAATCAGTGTCTTGCCCAGGGGCGCTTTTGTCAGGGAAGGGGATGGAGACCCCTGGATTCAAGATGGCTCAAGGTCTTCAAAATGTAGGTTTTTAAGCATTCCTGTTTCTTTCCTGGCATGGATGACCTGTTCTGGAGAATCGCTGTACTTGTTTCCCCTTTGTCTTTAATGGTGTTTTGGACTTTGCCTTTGCTGCTGTAGTGGTAGTCTTTAATTGTAAGCTGTGAAGGTCTGAAGAACACGCTTCAGGAAAGCTATGGTGCTCACTCAAAGCAGGCTCCGGACCCATCTGAAGGGGATTAGTTTCCGAAGCGCCCAATACCTTCGAGTTTCGCCAGACCTACCGTGTCTCCACGTGGCTGCCTTCGGTTAGGGCCTGTGGCTTCGAGGTACTGCAGGTGTCAGGGGCTGCAGCGCCTCCACTGAGACCAAGGCTGAACCCGCGAGCTTCGGCCCAAGAGAGCTTAAATCATCGGTTTTGGGCCTCGGATGCCTGTCTTTTTCTTTGTCTTTGCGTTTTTTATGCATTCCGGTCACTGGTTGTTCCGACGACATTATCCTCATTAAATCGAATTGTCCGGTAAAAATAATGTAAAGGAAGGCAAAATCAAACTGATGTTTAATAGTGCATTTTATTGAATCTAGCACAAAACTGACAACCTAGTAACGCCAGTGGTCAGGAGGCTCAGAGCTTTGGAATATTGCAGTAAGAGTAAAAAGTCCTTATGAGGGTATTTGTTTCCCACAAAGAAATACAATTATTAACTTTTACTGACATCGGTCTGGAGCAAGAAAAAAGTTTCCTCCACAATGTGGGAATTAGCTTAGCTTTATTGAAGACTTTGTTGAGAAATTCAATTTTTGAAAATCCTCAGGAGTCGGGGTTTACCGACCGGCGCCATTTTGCAAACTGTTTTTGCTTCGGGCACCGTGCTTTGGCAAGAAAGACATAAAAGAAAATGGCGTTGGTTGCAACTTCTTTTTATACCCACAAGTAGCGCACTGGACGTCAGGGAAGATCGACGCAACAGCGGCGGCCTGGGACCAAGACTTTGGAACTTAGGGTCGACCATGGGTTGCCTCTCTGCCAGCAGGATAACCTCCAAGTGTAATAATACTGCAACAGTGAAACCCACGATGAACATAATACAGGGCCTGCAAGCTTTATGACTTATGTGGACAGACTGAAAGAAACCCTGTCACTGTACTCTGTAAGTGCATCACATAGGCTGCAGAGGCAACTTGTGCCTGACCCGACACAGGCAGTCTCTGGACCCTGCACTAATGATGGATATAGCATGCATCTGCAAGTCAAATGGCCAACAAGAGTAACTCACTCTAGGGATCTTAACCCACTAGCCTGTGACATTAACAGATCATGCTGGAGACAGATATATCTCCTAGATTGTCTCCATTCTGGAATAAACTTCCAATTCAAGTGAAGCAAAGCTCCTCACTAATCCTATTCAAGTGCAACTTGGACAAATGGATGGGAGACTGCAAATTCACCCTTGGGGAGGCACCCTTGTACCTCGTAGACAGGGATAGTCAGTGTTTATCATAGACACGATCTGCAAATTATGTCCATCTAACCAAAGACAATTGAAGCAACTCGAGATTAGCATGGCTAGGCTTGTAAGGGCTTTACGGCCTTTAGCCTAGTAAGCTCCTATGAACCTATAAAAATGGACTTCATAGTGCTCCTTTTGGGGAAGAGAAACATTCTGTAATAAAAGCCCTTTCCTTTGTGTTCTGCAGGAACATGTTCTAAGACCCCTGCTTCTAGCATATGTTGGAGTAGCTGGGGAAACAACTCTGTTTGACTGGCAGGATTAGGGAGAATCCCCCTGAAGGGAGAAGGATTATATCCATTGCCAACTGGAACCCTTCTGGATCACCTTTAAAACTCATTTGTTTGAACCTATCTGATGCCAGTTGGGGGAGTTGAGAGTCAGAATTTGCAAAAAGGGAATATGTGTTGTGGCAGGAGGGGAGGGGAAGGTGACCAGGTTCCCTGCATAGTCAATGAATTGCTGTTGCTTGACCCTTTTTTTGTGAAAACATCTTGTGTTTTGGGGTTAGTATTGATGCCCTCCTGCCACTTCTTATTGGGTGCTTGCCTGTTACTTGGTGCCAGAAGAGAAGACCCTAGGAACCTAAACATTTGTAGATACACTGTGACACCCATGCCCTGGCCCAGCAATTAAGGAGCTTCAATCCTCACCACATATGAAGAAAGGATAACAAATACACACAGTAAAGTGCAATTTCCCTTAAGAGCACACAGAGATCACAGTCATTCCAGGGCTGGTTGCTCCCTTGCTCTCCAGGTCCCCAATAAGACTCCCCACTGGCAAAGATATATGGTCCAGATCTCAGCCTAGTGTGCAAGCTAAAAACCTCTAGCACCCTCTCTGTCCAACCAGTGCTTCGTGTCCTTGCCCAAGTAGCTGACACACACACATACACACACATGCACTTTGAGATAAGAGTTTATACAACCACACAGACACTCCTGGGGAAGGCTGGCACAGTTTCTCCAGCTATGACCGTTTCTCCCACACTATATGGTAGTTTCACTTGTCACCATCCACTAATATTTATCAGCTACTCAAAGGCATTTAAAAGGGTGCCAATTACTACTGTGCAATATTATTATCCAGATGGTAGTTGTGACTAAACAGTCAAAGCTTATTAAAATGACTTGGTACAGGATCCTTATATACATGCAATTTACTCTTAGAGCTTAACTTAGCTCTAGACAAAACAGCCACAGTTAAAAGGCTCTAAAAATATTTAAGGGTCTAAAAATATTTAATAATAAATAATTAAAAACACAAGACAATACTTTCTACTACACAGTGCTATTCAAGAGTTCAGAGATCACACACAAATACTTAAAATAATTAATTAGTACAGTTCGGACATCACAGAAAAACACTTAGTCTAATCTTTCTAGTTCATAGCTATTTCTAAAAGAAAACACAAGTCTAAGATAACTTACACATGAGCAAGACAGTGCTGTGAGTTGGCTGTTCAAGACAAAAATGCTTAAAGCCTTCTGATTCTCTCTGTTTAAATTGCTATTGCAGTCCTGATTCCCATTACATCATTTTTTACACTTTCCTGGGGTTCCCAGGCTGACAAAAACTGCATTTACATTCTTTTACACCTAGGCAGAAACCAGAGCAATAAAGGACATTCCACATGTAAATTCTGGTCATTAACTTTAGCCTTAAAACAATATGCAAGAAGCCTTCATCTAGCCCGGCTGCAGCCGAATTGTAAACATCAAAGACAGATATGGTCAGAATAGCAGGTGCCATGTCAGACTCTAAACCAGTTAGAAGTGGTGTCCCACAAGGCTCAGTCCTGGGACTTCTCTTGTTTGGTATATATTTCTCCGAGGTACAGGCTAACATGGATGGACTATGGCTAACTAAGTTCGCAGATGACTGCAAACTGGGTGCTATAATCGACTCTCCGACTGACACAAGCATCCTCCAAAAGGGTCTCACAGAGATGGATAACTGGTGCCAGAGCCATGGCCTAAAGCTAAATGCCAAAAAGTGCATAGTCATCCCCTTTGGAAAAAACAAAGTCTACAAATTACCACATAGGTGGTAATCCATTGGCACGGAAGAAGTAATTAGGGACTTGGGGACCCAAGTAGATAGCAATCTCTCCTTTGACAATCACGTTGCCAAAGTGGTTAGAAAGACCTTCTATATAGCCCATCTTATCATGAAAGGGTTCACATCTAGATCAAGAGAGGTCATTGTGCCCCTCTACTCATCACTTATCAGGCCCATAATTGAGTACAATGCCCCATTTGGGATGTACCTTACCTGACACCTTCAGCAACTGGAAAGACCCCAAAAGTATCTCACCAAGAGGATCAAGGGGCTCAAACAGATGCCCTATGCAGTTCGGCTAAAGAAACTCCAGCTCTACTCAGTTGCGTACCGCCTACTCAGAGGCAATCTGTATCTGACGTATAAAGCCATGTCCAACCCAGAATTAATGGACATGCTTCACCTCAGGAAATCTAAATCCCTTAGAGCTGCATGCTCCAGAGACATGAACCTCAGCATAGAAATAAATAGGACATGCTGGAGGGACAGATTGATATCCCAGAGGCTCCCCTCACTCTGGAACAAAATCCCAATCCATGTCAGACAGAGTCCCTCACTGACCCTCTTCAAGAGAAATCTTGACAAATGGATGGGAGATCGTAAGTTTACCCCTGGAATCTCTTCTGTGTCACTGCTTGACAGAGGTACAGTAAACAAATCTTAAAAGGGCTACCTTCTGTGACCTACTATACAGAGGCACAGTCAACTAATCTAAAGGGGTGGCGAAAGCCAAACATACTCTGGCTAGGCTTATAAATGCCCTAGGGCAGATAGCCTAGTATCAACCTATGAACCTATGAAATAATTTCAATTTCAAAGGACAGACAAGAAATGCTTGACTTAGCTTTCTTTACAGCAGAGGGCAATGTTGCTACACTCTTTTGGGTTTAGCATTTTACAGCATATTTTTTTCATTTAAGAAAACAAGCCTGCAATTCAACATTCATATTTACAAATGACAGAATTATATATAAAATCTTACCTGGCTAGACTGGCAGCCTTCACACTTCTACCCCCAGAGAACTCAAGCTAGTTTTTCAAGTGACCCTTCAGAAACGCTGCTTGAGAGGGTCAGGTCTATCTGAGTATACCTACCCCACTCCCTATCTTGAGAGCCCATCTGCATTGGCATTTCTACTCCCACTGTGGTGCTGCACTGACATATCATATGCTTGCAACCCCAGGCTCCATCTTAGCAACTTGACATTTTGCTGGCTGGCTCTGTTTAACCATGTTAGGGGGTTGGGATCTGTCATAACAGTGAATTTCCTTCCATACAGATAAGGCTGACGTTTCTGCAGTGCCCACACTATGGCTAGACATTCCTTTTCTACAGCTGCATAGCATTCCTCCCTGGGTTGGAGCCTATGACTGAGATAAACCACTGGGTGCTCTTCTGCCACTGAAGAAATCTGGCTAAGTACAGCCCCCATCCCATGGTTTGAAGTATCTACTTCTACAACAAATTATTTGCTGTAATCTGGACTGGCTAACACAGGGGGTCCTCTCAAAGCTTCTTTAAGCTTCTGGAATGCCTGCTCACATGCTGGGGTCCACACTATCTTATCTGGCCTGTTATTCCTTGTCAGGTCTGTGAGGGGAGCACCTATGGTACTATAACTGGGGACGAACTTTCTGTAGTACCCTGCTGTCCCTAAAAATGCCCTCACCTGCTTTTTAGTAACAGGTGCAAGCCATGCCTGAATGGCTTCCACTTTGGCAGGTTCTGGCATTATCTTACCACTCCCCACTCTATGTCATAGGTAGGAGACCTCTGCCATACCCACCTGACATTTGTTCGGCTTAATGGTCAACCCTGCCTTCTGTAGTCTGCCCAGCACTTCCCTGATATGCTGAAGGTACTCTGGCCAGGAATGGCTGTAGATGGCAATATCATCTAGGTAAGCAAGGGAAAACCCTCCTGCTCCTGCTAGGATATGATCTACCAGCCTCTGGAAAGTCAGTAGGGCATTCGTCATCCCAAAGGACATCTTTGTGAACTCATACAAGCCAAAAGGAGTCACAAAGGCTGACTTCTCTCTAGCACTGAGAGTCAACGGCACCTCCCAGTAACCCTTAGTAAGATCAATGGTTGTAAGATACTTAGCCCCACCTAGCTGATCTAGGGCTTCATCTGTCCTAGGCATGGGGTAAGCAAATGTCTCGGTGTGACTATTTAATTTTCTGTAGTCCACACAGAACCTGGTGCTGCCATCCTTCTTTGGCACCAGCACCACTGGGGAGGCCCAGGGACTGTTGGACTCTTGAATCACCCCTAGGTCCAACATCTCCTGTACCTCCTCCCTCAGAGTCTGTTTGAATCCCTCAGGCACTCTATAAGGGGTCTGCCTAATAAGCCTTTGGGGTCCTGTATCCACCTGGTGCTGCACCAGGTGGATGCACCCTGGTTTCCCAGTGAACATGTCCCCAAATTCCTGCAACACTGCATAGATTTCTCGAACCTGGGTAGGAGATAGCTGCTGGGACATTGCTACCCCTTCAACTGAGGTGTCAGTTCGAGCCTCACTGAGGAGATCAGTCCCCAGATCTCCCTCAGTCTCCTCCTGCAATCCTCTGCAAATGCTCAGCACAAGGGCCTCCCTATCATGGTAAGGTTTCATGTGAACATGGTACAATTTGTGCCCCTGCCTTCTGCCTTGCAGTTCCACCATGTAGTTAACATCACTTACCTTTCTTACCACCTTGTAGGGACCCTCCTAAGCTGTTTGCAGCTTATTGTGTCTGATAAGAATGAGAACCATTACCTTTTGCCCCACAGCATACTCTCTAGCTCGAGCATCCCTGTCATACCACACCTTTTTCTGTTGTTGGACTTTTGCCAGGTTCTCCTGGGCCAAGCCAATGTGTTCCCGCAGCCTTGTCCTGAGGTTTAGGACGTATGCCATAACAGACTCCTTGTGAGACTGGCACTCACCTTCCCACTCATCTCAAATTAAATCTAGAGGTCCCCTCACCCTATGCCCATACAGCAACTCAAAGGGTGAAAAACCTGTGGATTCCTGGGGAACTTCTCTGTAAGCAAACAGATGGGGCAAATATTTGTCCCACTCACTCTTAAACTGATCTGCAAATGCCTGTAGCATGGACTTGATTGTAGAGTTTAAACTCTCAACAAGACCATTAGTCTGGGGATGGTAGGGGGTTGTCTTCATGTGCATCACCCCACAGGACTTCCACAGACAAGCCAGCAGGTCTGACATGAAATTGGCACCTCTGTCAGTCAGTATTTCTTTTGGGAAACTTACCCAGCTGAAAATCTGCAACAAAGCATTTGCCACCTTCTCTGCCTCAATGGAGGACAAAGCTACTGCCTCAGGGTACCGTGTAGCATAATCCACTACCACTAGGATATACTTTTTCCCTGTGGAACTTGGGGTACTCAGAGGACCCGCAATATCCATAGCTACTCTCCAAAATGGCTCTGCAATCACAGGCAAAGGCATCAAAGGAGCTCTCACCTTGTCTCCTGCCTTGCCTACCTTTTGGGACTGCTCACAGGTCCTGCAGTACCCTGTTACATCTCTGGAAATTCCAGGCCAATAGACGTTCTGCACAATATGCCTCTTTGTATGTTTTATGCCCATATGATCTGCAAAGGGAATATCATGGGCTATGGCTAGAAGTGCCAGAAGGTAGGCTCTAGGCACTACCAACTGATGTACTCTCTCACCTTCTAGCCTTCCCTCAGGGGTCCACACTCTGTATAGTAACCCTTTGTCCCAGTATACAGATTCCCCATTTCCTTGAGAATCAGGTTCCTCCCTAGCTACCTGCCTCAGGCCTTGCAATGTAGGGTCTGAGAGCTGAGCCTGTCTCAACTCTCTCCTTGTAATTCTTCCCAGCTCCCCTTCCACAGGAAGTCTGGCATCCTCTGAGAGTGATGCCTCACTGTCAGCCTGGGTATTACTACTCACCTCTACCTTTGCAGTCACTCTGTCCAAGGGACCATCAGTACCCACAAGCAACTGTGGCTCACCTTCAGTCTCACTGCTACAGAGTAGCTTCCTCCCTGAAGTAACCACCTCACCAGTCCTGGCTGCAAGTATGCAGTCTGTCTGGGGCTCCCCCAGGCTACCAGACTTACCTGTTTGTCTCAAAGCCTGACTGCGTGTAACTGCACAAGCACAGGGTACTGCACTATCAAAATCATTCCCTATCAGGACATCTGCAGGCATATCCCCAAACACACCTACTTGCTGGCTTCCTTTTCCACCCTCCCAGTCAAGGTGAACTCTAGCCAAAGGTATTTGGAATGGGATCCCACCTAAATCCCTGACTGGATAGACTGCCCAGCCAAGTAGGGCTCCTCTGTAACCATTGCAGGCTTTACAATGGTTATATCAGATGCTGTGTCTCTCTTGGCAATGGCTTCTTTAACATTCACTACAATAGGATACAGCCTCTGGTGGTGGTTTGGTACCCTTGTTGTCCCAAGACAACCTACTATTGGCATTTTGCCTTTCCCACTTACTCCCTCCTTCACCTTTTGTTCCCCACCTTGCCTCCGTGGACAGCTGTATGCCACATGGCCCCACTGGCTGCATTCAAAACATTTAACCCTAGTTCCTGCACATGTACCTGGACTAGTGGCTTCCCCTGCTACTGGCAGATTCTGTTGTGGCAGGCTGTGCTGCCCACCATGGGTTCCTTTAGACCCATGGGCAGTACTGGGGGTGCCCTTCCTGTGCAGGGCTGCCCTGCTTGCCAGGTATAGGTCTCCCTTCTTCCCCAACTCATCTGACGTAGCACATTGTCTATCAGCTAACCAGATCCTCATGTCCTCAGCAAAGTGCTAAGGGCTTGTTCCCTCACCAAAATGTCTGCCAGCCCTTCCTATGGAAATAAGTGCTCAATTCAGCAACATATTCACACACACTTTCATCTGCCTTGCGTCTATGCTCACAAAACTTTTTCCTATACATTTCAGGTGTTAGCTTAAACAATTCTAACAGACATTTTTTTTGCAGCAGTATAATCAAAACATGCAATGTCAGACATTTTAGATAATACAGTTACAGCTTTACCATGAAGTAAGGGGGTCAGGAACTGTACTCATAGCCCTTGGTCAACTTCATACTGTTTACATACCCTCTCAAACATATGAATGAAACTATCAAAATTATCCCCCTCTTTAAACTGCAGAAGAAATTTACTGACTTTTTGTGCTTCTGGGGTCCAGTTACTCCCTTCCCCCATTACCTCCATGACTCTGGTAAAGAGTCAGCATCTCCTTCTCATGCTGCTTCTGCTTCTCTTTTTTCTCAGTTTCTAGGTGTAGCAGTTTCTCATTCTCCTCATTCTCTAGACGCCTCAGTCTTTCAGCTGCTTCTAATTCCAAACACCCGGCCTCCAACTCAAGTCTCATTAGCTCCAGCTGGATTTTTAAGTCCACTGCAGAAAGGTTGTGCTGTCCATTCTCGAGGGTATTATATCTCCACTGCAAGTCTGATTGTTCTCCCGGTGGCTGTTTTCTGATGTAGCTGCAACTGAGGCTGCAATCAGGTCTGCCTTAGTCAGGTTTCCATGCACCAGTCTCATAGCCTGGTACATCTCCACCAGCTGACTCCTTGTCAGCTTTCCATACTTCTGTACTGACTCACCCTGACTAACTAAGCTAACAAAAGAAATAAAACAATTGTGATCTTAACTCTGAGTATTCACTGCCTGGCTGTTTTAGAGTACAAAAACACCTTCAAAGCTCACTGTACACAAGCACAGGATTCACTCTACCCACGCCAACACAAGCCAATTAGTATTTGCCACCTAATTAATATGTGATGTGGATATCCCACCACTGCTACCAATTAATATGTGATGCCTGTGCCCTGGCTCAGCAATTAAGGAGCCTCAATCCTCACCACTAACACCATAGTCTCATATATGAGGAAAGGATAACAAATACACACAGTAAAGTGCAATTTCCATTAAGAGCACACAGTCAGTCCAGGGCTGGTCACTCCCTTGCTCTCCAGGTCCCCAATAAGACTCCCCACTGGCACAGCTATAGGGTCCAGATCTCAGCCTAGTGGGCAAGCTAAAAACCTCTAGCACCCTCTCTCTCCAACCAGTGCTTTGTGTCCCTGCCCAAGTAGCTCACACACACACACACACACACACACACACACACACACACACACACACACACACACTTTGAGATAAGGGTTAATACAACCACACAGACACTCCTGGCGAAGGCTGGCATAGTTTCTCCAGCTGCACCCCTTTCTCTCAGACTATACGGTAGTTCCACTTGCCACCACCCACTAATATTTATCAGCTACTCAAAGACCCTTAAGAGGGTGTCCAATTACTACTGTGCAATATTATTATCCAATTGGTAGCTGTGACTAAACAGTCAAGGATTATTACAGTGACTTGGTACAGGATCCTTATATACATGCAATGTACTTTTAGAGCTTAACTTATCCCTACACAAAACAGCCACAGTTAAAAGGGTTTAAAAATATTTAATAATAAATAATTAAAAACACAAGACAATGCTTTCTACTACACAGTGCTAGTCAAGAGTTCAGAGATCACACACAAATACTTAAAATAATTCAGTAGTACAGTTCTGACATCACAGAAAACACTTAGTCTAATCTTTCTAGTTCCTAGTTATTTCTGAAAGAAAACACAAGTCTACGATAACTTACATATGAGCAAGACAGTGCTGTGAGTTGGATGATCAAGACAAAAATGTTAAATGCCTTCTGATTCTCTCTGTTTAAATTGCTATTGCAGTCCTGATTCCCATTATATCATTTTTTTACACTTTCCTGGGGTTCCCAGGCTGACAGAAAAGTACAGTTTTGTACCTACCATAAATGTAGATGTTCGAGTGCTCATACAGCTGCAGTCATAACAGATGGGTTATCCTGCCATCAGGCAGGTCCTCGGCCCGGTCAATTCCAAAGTCTAGGTCCGCGCCGGTTGTCGCCGCTTCTTCCTGACGCCAGTGCAGGGTATAAAAGAGGCAGCCAAAGCCATTTTCTACAGTTTTTCTTGCCCCAGATGTCAGGTGCCCCCAGAAGGAAGGCAAACATAATGTTACGCAAAAATGCAATGTTGATAAATCAAAAACAGTAGTTGCAAGCAAATACACCATAAAAGAATACCCCAAAAGGTTATATGAAAAGGGTTTGTCATAAGGCCTGTCCTAAGAGGGGTTGGAGGGAGGGAAACCTGGACTGCAGCTGTATGAGCACTCAAACATCTACATTTATGGTAGGTACAAAACTGTACTATGTTCATCGTGCATACAGCTGCAGTCATAACAGATGGGTAGAATCCCAAAGCTAAGTAAGGGTGGTAGGCACTAAGTGGAACTAGGAGGGGCTAGGATGCCCTGTAGGACTGCTGTGGCAAAGCCCACTCTAGAATTAGAGTATAGTGGGAGGTGATAGTGCTTGGAGAAAGTGTGCACTGAACTCCAGGTGGCTGCTTCCAAAATATCCTTGGTAGGGTCCCCCCTGAGGAAGGCTGCAGAGGTAGCTGTGGCTCTGGTGAAGTGGGATCTGATGCATGCAGGCACAGTTTTTCCATGAAATGAGTAACAAAAGCGTATGCAGTGGGTTATCCATTTTGAAATGGTCTGTTTGGAAATGGCCTTTCCTTGAGCACCTGCAGCATAGGACACAAAGAGTTGCTCAGATTTCCTAAATGGCTTTGTCCTGTCCAAATAATAACAAAGTTGTCTGTGAATGTCCAAGGAATGTAGTAGTCTTTCCCCTTTGTTTTGTGGATTAGGATAAAAGGTAGGTAAGTGGATAGTCTGATTCAAAGCTACACTGGATACTACCTTTGGCATAAAGGTAGGGTTGATTCGTAAGGAAACTCTGTCCTGAAGGAAAATGATGAATGGTTGCACAGCCATGAGGGTCTGTAGCTCCAAAACCCTGCGAGCTGAGGTGACAGCCAGAAGAAAAGCTGTTTTCCATGACAAGTACTGTAACTCTGATGAAGAAGCTGGCTCAAAGGGAGGAAGGGCCAGCTTTTCCAATACGAAGTTGAGGTCCCAAGCAGGGACTGGTAGTTTCCTTGGGGGTTTTATATTCTTTGCCCCTCTGAGGAACTGCCTTAAGAGAGGATGAGAGAGTAAAGGAGGATCTGTGTTGTATTGTGCAGAAATGGCTGAAGCGTGGATCTTGATGGAGGAGAATGAAAGTCCATTGTTTAACATCTCGGCTAGGTACTGTAAAATTTGAGGTATATTTATTACCCAAGGATTCTGTCCTTTTTGATTCCAAGCACAAAATCGTTTACATTTGGCGGAGTAGGCCTTTCTAGAAGAAGGTCTTCTGGCCTCCAAGATGACATCCTGCACCTCCTTGGAGAGGAGAAACTGTTGGGAAATCAAAGAATTCTCCATGCAGCTAGATTTAGAGTTTTGAGATGGCTGTGAAGAGTTTTGTAGTTGTGCTGGGACAACAGAAGAGGGACTAGAGGTAGGATCCATGGTGGGGAATGTGTCAGGCTCTTCAGGAGCGGATACCAGTGTTGTTCTTGGCCAGTCTGGAGCAATGAGAATCATTTTCGCCCTCTGCGCTGGCTTTTAATAGAACTTTGGGCAGCAGAGGAAGAGGCGGGAAGGCATAGACTGTCAATGTTGCCCAATTGAAGGAAAGTGCGCCCACTTTCCAGGCCTGTGGATGAAAGGTCCTTGAACAAAATTTTTCAACTGGCAATTTCTGTGGTAGCAAAGAGATTCATGTCTGGCTGTCCCCATGCCTGAGTTATCTTTGTGAAAATTTGAGGATGCAACTTCCATTCGTGTGGATCTGTCATATTTCTGCTTAGGTTGTCTGCCAGTGTGTTTTCCTTCCCTGGCAGGAATTGTGCCTGTAGTTGAATTTTCAATTCCAGTGCTGTGTTCCATAGGGACATGGCTTGCTTGCACAGGGGGTATGAATGAGTTCCCCCCTGTTTGTTTATGTACCACATAACTGTGGTGTTGTCTGTCCTTATCAATAGCTGGCCTGGATGCAGTAGGTCTTTGAAGGTCATAATAGCCTTTTGCACGGCTAGCATTTCCTTTTGGTTGATGTGAAGGAGCTTCTCTTTTCGTGCCCATTTTCCCTGAATGCACTGATCTGTCATGTGTGCTCCCCAGGCATAGTCTGAGGCGTCTGTTGTGATGATTTGAGTTGCTTGAGGTACACAGAAAGGAAGACCTGTGTTTCTTTGCAAGCTTGAGCCCACCACATAAATTCCTTTTGACGGCATCGAATGAGTGGTATAATTGCTTCCAAGCTGTGGCTGTGTTGAGACCATAAGTTTTTTAGGTACCATTGAAGTTTCCTCATATGCAGCTTTGCACATGGGATTAGTAGGATGCAAGATGCCCATTTTAATTCCCAAAAAGCCCTGGGGAGGACTTTTTCCCTTTTTTTTTTTCAGGGTTAAACCTTTTGGTGTAAGGGGGGGTTGCCAAAAA
>NW_025050011.1:0-13966 GCF_019279795.1 Protopterus annectens
GTATGCAGCTGTCATTGACTGCCTGTATGTTTGTGCTGCTATTACGGCTTGTATCCCTTTGATATGTCGCGATGGGGAATATCGGAGGTTGTAGGTGACGGATACGGGTTGTGGGCCTTGCATCTCTACATACACCGTATGCTTGTCTGTGTGCTCCATCCCCTGCCTGGGGAGCTGACAGTTAATTGTCTGTTGTTCTGAGAGTGTAGGTTGTGTTGTTGTCATGTGGTGTTGGTATCGCCTCATGTGTGCTTCCTGCATGTATTCCTCCGTCACATCGGTGGTATATCTGCGGTTGTTTGTAATGCGATTTACTATCCTTGTCATTCTGTCCCAGATATTTACAGTCATTGTGGTCCTGTACTTGGGATGGCCTGTTTGCCAGTGGTTGCCACCTATTCAGGTGGCGATTACTTGTTTGACACTTGTAGAACACCAGCTGTGTTTTACGGGCCGATCGCGGGCCACGGTCAGTACCGGGTAGCACATGCGTATTTCCGCTGTACATACCCATTGCTGTGTGACTTTGCCGACGTATCGTTTGCAATTAGCATATCGGTGTCATACATACGGTCATGATTAGTACATAACGTCTTTTCCATTTCATGTGGGGTATATTCCTGTGCTACATTCTGGGACATTGTCACTGTATCGTTATACGTCGCCACACGCCTAGCCAGGGTGGGGCTCTCAGTACTACTTTGGGACTACTGGTGTACATATGCCTGTGGCTAGTGTACTGTATGCTCACACATGTTATTCCACTCTGCCTCTAACATGGCACCAACATACACATTTACAGAGGCACACACATTACACTTTCGCACAGCGAACACACGCACCCTCACGCACGCATACACACATGCGGCAGTCACGGGACGGTTGCACACAGTACCTCGTGGGCTGCATCCAGCGGCAGTGTCTACCTCCCCTCATATCATCATAGTATTACCCGCATGTACTGTTACTGTACTGTGGCCTGGCGATCATTCCGACTCGCGGTTATGCATTTCGGTATGTTGACCTTTCCATGGGTGACGGTTTCCTCTTCTGTTAAACCTCCTGGATGCTCAGGTTGTCTTTCACTATGTATACTATGTACAGATATCGCGTGTTACTTCTCTGTCACCTTACATCCCTCTGATTCCCTGTCTTACCTCTAGTACTTATATGTATATGTGTACATATATTTCTATATATGTAATTATATCTATCTACATATCTGTATATGCACATATCTACATGTCTATATGTATACACCTTGCAGCGAACATGGCAGCATACAGCAATGCTGTCTGCTGTAGGACCCGCATACGGTTCAGGTGTTGGCGTTCCATGCTGCGCTGGCTGTTGGGTGTACAGTGTTTGGGTGCTGCCTATGTTGGAGTCACACATGGGGCCACCCATATGGTACACTTTACAGGTGGTCATGTTTGTGTGCCGTCCATTTCACTGTGTGTGCAGGTAGGGAGGTGTCAGTCCATGGGGCCTCACAGCTGTCAGGTATGTGCTATCGTTCCCTCTTTGCCAGGGCATAGGCATATTGGGTACGCCTCCGTCTGCCTACTGGGGCTGGCACAGTGTGTTCATGGTCCTGAACCCTCTGTGCCTGGACTGGCCTTAGCAGTTGTGGTGGGCTTTGTGGCCCTTCACCATTATGTCCCTGCAGCAGCTGCTTCCGCAGGATCATATTATGTAGCATGGCACATACTATGAATATGTGGGCACATGTGCCTGGAGAGTACTGCAGGGCTCCACCTGATGTATCCAAGCACCGGAACCGTGATTTCAGCATCCCAAACACACGCTCTATGATTATTCTGGTTTGTGTGTGTGCCTCATTATGACGTTCTTGCATGTGTGTGTGTGTGCATTTCTGATAGGAGTCATCATCCACGGCTCCAGTGCATAGCCAGCATCCCCCACAAGGTGGCCTTGTGTGATGTCCCCCCTGGTGAATACCTGGTACAGCTGTGAGGCATGCCAGATATGGGAGTCGTGGTAGCTTCCAGGGCTGCCAGCACACATCCATGATAATGCCCTGCACATTGCACCGCACCCAGCAATTGATGGAGGGAATCCCTTGCGGTTTATGTAGCGTCTGCCCTGCTCCCCAGGTGGTGACTTGATTTGTGTGCGTATAGTCTATCGCACCCAGTACCTCCGGGTATTGTGCCACATGGTGGAAGTGGCACATATTGCTAGCCAACTCCTCCTGAGATCTGGGGAAGTATATATGCTCATTGGCATGTGGTAACATGGCATCCAGGAACTGGTGTAGTACCCTGGATGCTGATGCCTGTGAGATGCCCATTATATCCCCAGTTGGCCTTTGAAAGGTACCTGTGGCCAGTATTCGCAAGCTTACACATACCTTTGTATCCACTGGGATGGGCTCCCCTCTGTTGTTTCTTGTTCTCAGGCGTGGCCGGCACAGCTCCACTATTTGCTGTAACGTGTCCCAATCCACCCTGTAACGCTCTACTATCTCCAGGTCTTGTAGCTCCTGGTAGGTTACCCTTGGTCTGAACACTCTCCTTCTCCTCTGAGGCCTACGGTAGTTGTCGGCACCCTCTTCCACAACTCCGTCTGTCTCTAACACATGCTGATGGATCACGGCCACGGCGGCACCCAACATGTACATTTTAAAAGTTCCCCGTGTGTTTACACCTATGGTGCGGCGTTTGGAAATACACGGCTGTGTGTTGTGTGCATTCACACTTTATACTGTTCTGCTGTACACCCGGTGATGTCATAGGGTGTGTCTGTGCGGCCGTATCTGGGGATTATCTTCCGTGTTTTACCGTTGGCACTGCAACGCTGTTGCCTTTGGTGTTGCATTACTCTTGCCTGCAATGGATTACCTTTCGACCTTCCCTTACTGTTTCTGCACGTTGCACCTACTATTTCCTGGCATGCATCCTGCAGAGCCCTGTCATGTGTAGTTTCTGGGACATGGCATATCGTGCGTTTTGTGTGCCGCCGTTATGCTGCCTGTCTACTTGGCTCTGCTGTGTCAGGTCTTCACTATTTGCAATCTGCTACCTCCCCTACTTTCTTTGCATTCATATGCCTCCTCTATCCCGTTTTGCAGGTTTCTGCATGCAGAGTTGTCAGCTGCCGCCGATTGGCCTTCGTGGGTTGATTACTGTTGATTGCTCATTACTACTCCAATTACACTGCTTCCGCATTTCCTCATATTCTCAACATCACCTTCCTATATCCGATGTTATTTGCGGGGCGAGCGTCACATGACTGGGTTAAGGGAACGTAGTCATCCTCGTGCACATGCACCTCTGCGCGCATTGTGTGCTCTCAGCTCAACTATTTCCCCACACACTGGTCCTGCAGCTGTGATGTGCAATGTACAGCCCAGGTTTGCTGAGCTCCAATGTGCTTCCTCCTACAGTGGCACCCCTCTGCAGGTGACATGTATTCCTCTGAGCCACTCCTCGGTGTATTACGCTCGCCGTTTGGTACAGCCTTACGCCCGATTAGGGGTTTTGCGATTCAGTATTATCTGCCTCATTTGCATGGCATTGACTACTAATTCATAGTACCCACGTCGAACACTGCAGCGAATCCTTGGCAACCCTTGCACCGTGGATGTGGCTTTCCATGCATACCATGGTGTATTGTGGCTGTGAAGCTGATGTGTATTACACTGCTGTTTTATGACATTGTCATATTATTTCATTGTTTAGCACCTTCCGCAGACATGTCCTGGGGTTCTGCTGTGAGTTTCTGTGGACATACCATTTATGTTATTATTTACATATTGTGCATGTTTCTTTTGACATTCTCTGTGTCTTTAAGCCATTGGCATATGGCAGCGTGTGATACCTGGCGTTGACAGCCTTCCGTTACTCCTATGTTATGTTTGGGTAAATGTAAACCATTTTTTTGGTTTACATTGCCGCGTCTTTATGCTACGCCTGCGCCCACTTTGTGGATCGCTATATGCCTTCATTTGCATGGTGCAAACACCGCACATGGGGTGTTTAGCATTCCTACGCCGGAGGCAGCGCAGATCCGGCGCACGCCGGTAGTGCACGTGGGATTGGATCGTACCTGAATAGCTCGGCGGCCATATTTGGCGTTGTAACGCCTACGCTATGCGTCCGCCTGGCGCAACGTTCATGAATCCCAGGGTTAGACTTCTTAAAGCAAGAATTTGACTTGAGAGAAACATGTTGGTTAGAGATTCAGACTTTTAGACATCATCTTGCTAACAAACTTGACTTAATGTCTTTAACAGTTAAAGAATCTGTTCCAATATTGATTGACTATTTGATACTAAATTTACAACAAAGGGTTTCTGATAAAGGTAAGCTCTCACATATACATAAAATTATTAGAGATGAAACCTATTATAGTTCAGATAATTACTGAAATTATTTCAATTCCATTAATGGTGAATTACCAAAACAACAAGATAAACAATATATATTGGAATCTGCTTATAAAACTAGTTCTTCTATTAATTGGAGACTTTATACCTGCAAATGTTTACATAGATCTTTTTATACACCCCTAATGATGAAAAAAATTAACAAAAAGGATAACATATGTAAGAGATGTACTGTAGAAATAAATGCTGATTGGGCACATATGTTTTACGATTGTATAAAACTGAAGGAATATTGGATGTTAATCAATGATATTTTGTAGGCTCTTTTTACAGATAATTTCATAGTCTCTAAGTCATTTATATTATTTAACACCCCTGTTCCTAAATGTGTTAAAAAAGTTAAACTTCCTTTACTATGGTCAATTCTAGCAGTGGCTAGAAAAATAATAACTAGAAACTGGATTTCAGATACTCCTCCTTCATTTAATGAATTTAAAAATGTTATGATTGAAGTATGTCATATGGAACTAATGACAATAAAGTCAAGAACCATTAGGAAAACATCTTACTATAATATATGGGTTAACTTACAAAACTTGTTAAAACAGTCTTAGTTTTATTAGTAAGATGTTACAGTTTAATTAATTGATTTAATCTAGAGTGGATGTCTTTGTAAATACTTTAGTTGTTTTATTAGATGTTATAATTGTTTATATGTTAACTACTTGCATAAGATTGTCATAATATTTATTTTGTATGTTAAAATTAATAAACTTGTTTTAAAAAAAAAGAATCTAGATGGCAACACCCAGATCTGCTCTGAGTTACAGCAAAAAGGCACGAAAATTACAGAACCAGCTGATATTGCCAACATCCTAACTTTACCCCCCTCTCACCCCCTAAAGGGTCCATATCTATACAGGAAGAATGCAGAGTCCCTGTTATCACAACTACGCAGGTAAAAGCTGCACTCTCTAAAGCCAAAAACACAGCATCCATGGGACTGGACAACATCCCAGGCTGCATTTTACATGAACTTCAGAACGAATTGGCTCCCCACTTAAGCACCATGTTCAATAATACCCTCGCATCAGGCTTTGTGCCCACTGAATGGAGCACAGCAACAGTTATCCCACTCCACAAAGGGGAAGCCACCACTGATCCAGGGAACTATTGACCTATTAGCCTGACGAGCCTGGTCTGCAAGGCCATGGAACGTATCATCATGGAACTCATAAACATAGACATTGCTAACTTCCAAACTCTGGTTCCCACCCAGTTTGGGTGTGTGAAAGGCAGATCATGCCTCCTGAACCTGATCATCTTCTTTGAGGCAGTCACCAAAGCCGTGGATGAGGGTAAGGTGGTTCACACAGCCTATCTTGACCTTGCCAAGGCTTTCGGCACCATCCCCCATTCTGGAATTATAGCTAAACTCACTAAACTAGGTATAAATCCCTATGTCACAAGATGGGTTGCCAACTGGCTCACTGACAGAACCCACATTGTAAAAGTTTCAGACTCCAAATATGAGCTCAAAGCAGTGACAAGTGGAGTACCACAGGGTTCCGTCCTGGGACCTCTCCTTTTTGGTATCTACTTCCCTGAAGTACAGGCTAACACAGAAGGCCTCTGGCTAACAAAGTTCGCAGATGACTGCAAACTAGGAGCCATAGTCAAGTCCCCAAATGATGTGGACATCCTACAGAAGGGCCTCACTAAGACAGATGCCTAGTGTCAGAGCCATGGCCTCAAGCTCAATGCCAACAAGTGCAGTGTCATCCCCTTTGGTAAAAACTCTGTACCCATGAACTACCACATAGGCAGCAATCTACTTAACACTGAATGCATGATAAGAGACCTTGGGACCCAGGTGGACAGTAGTCTATCCTTTGATAGTCACATCGCCACAGTAGTCAGGAAGTCCTTCTACATGGCACACCTCATCATAAAAGGGTTCTCATCCAGGAAAAAAGAAGTCATTGTTCCCTCTACTCGTCACTCATTAGACCCATTATAGAGTACAATGCCCATTTTGGAATGTACCTCCCAAAATATCTGCAGCAGCTGGAAAGGCCACAGAAGTACCTCACAAAGAGGATTACTGGCCTCAACCAAATGCCCTACACTGACCGCATCAAAAAAACTCCAGCTTTACTCTATAGCATATCGCCTACTACAAGGTGATCTCTGCCTAACATATAAAGCTATGTTAAACCCAGAGCTGTTGGACATGCTACACCTAAAGATATCCCTCTGAGCTACATGCTATAGGGGACCTAATCCTTGTCACCACAATAAACAGGACATGTTGAAGGGATAGATTCCTGTCCCAGAGACTTCCTATACTCTGGAACAAACTACCCATCTATGTCAAGCAAAGTTCTTCATTAGCACTCTTCAAGAAAAATCTTGATGAGTGGATGGGAAATAGGAAATACACCCCAGGGATCACTTCTGTGTCTCTGCTGGACAGTAGCACAGGAAAATAATTTTCTTGGGTGGTGTAAGCTATGGAACCTTGCTGGCTAGGCTTACATAGGATCCAAAATGAAGGGACCAGCACTCAAAGGCAGCAGATAAAAATAATTTTATTAGGATTGTATAAACAACCTAATTTAGGTGCACAAACCGGTTTCGGCTATCACAGCCTTTCTCAATGTGACTTATCCAAGAAATGCAAATTCAAACCATGATGCATCCAGCTACTTAATTTATACTCACTTCTTAAAGTGGTATAATCCATATTCATGTAGTGATTCTTGCTACTAACAAATCATATTACACTGGTAGATTAAATGACCATCTTAAACAAATAGATTCACCACAAATGACATATTTATACAATTAATGTATAATACAAATATTGATTAATCAATAAACATTCAAATTATAATCATTAGCGTGGTGAAATCTATTTCAAGCAACACTGAAGTGATACTTATATAACAAATTCCTAACACCCAAATCAATTATAATAATAAGTAGAGGGTGTCTGATAATAATATGCATAATGTAGATTATATTTTAGAAAAGCATATTATTATTTATAGTAGATAGGGAATATTAGGTGTGTGTCCTGACTGACAGTTATGCATCTATTCTGAAAAATAGTTGGATACCAGGAAATGTTGTTTAGATTATTATAAAAAATATAGTAGTTGTCTGATATGTCTAGGATAAAATAACGGACTAACTCAATATGGTTCTGGTATGGATGTGGCATACCTAGCATTTATCCTTCATATACATGATATTCATTAAGTCCAGGTTTAAAGAGGGCCCCAAGTGTGGTGATCCATCTTTGTTCCATGTTATTAAGTTTGGTGTGCCACCCCATTTTGAAGTTTCTATGTAATTGTATTCTGTCAATAATGATAAACTGAAATGAAGCTGTGGTGTGTTGTTTAGTGTGTTTGTATAAGGCATTGGTTATCTGCCTATTTCTGATGGAACTGAGGTGTTCGCTGATTCTAATCCTCATTGGCCTAGACTTCTGGCCTACATAGAAAGCAGAACACGAGCATTGAGCCAAATATATCACCCAATCTGAACTGCAGTTGCCAAAGGTTTTTATATTAAAAATCTTGGATGTATTTTTGCTGGTAAATTCTTTAGTTTTCCAGATATGTTGGCACAAACTGCAGTGTCCACATGGGTAACAACCAACAAGTGTATCCCCAAACAATGTAGTCTGATGTTTGATACCAGGAATATGACGTTTGTAATGTGCAAAATTGGACTGGATAGTCCGTCCTCTCCGATAGGAAAATGAACAACTTTCAGGGAGAATATCTCGAAGAAATGAGTTGGACTGTAATGTACCCCAATGCTTGTCGACAATTTGTCTGAACCATTTGGTGTTATTACCATACGTAGTGACCAGCCTAATCGGTTGCTTGGCTAACTGAAGCCCTTCTGTAGATCTATTATATTTAAGCAAATCATCACGACTTTTTTTGTCAATTTGTGCAGCTCTTTGGTTGAGTTGATTTATGTTATATCCTCTGTCCACAAATCTGGTGGTTAATTCAGTTGTTCTTTTGGAATATTCCGTATTAGATGAACAAATCCTTTTGAGGCGCATGTATTGTGATTTAGGAATGTTGGTAATAATGTGGCGGGGATGAGAACTTGTTGCATGCAGAATCGTGTTGTACTGCGGAAACTTTCGATGTATTGTTGTTGATAGAGTATGATCCGCAAGTCTGTTGACTAAAACATCCAAGAACACAATTTCTGTATATCCAATATTAATCGTAAATTCTATATCAAATGGATTTTTGTTAAGATATGCCACGAACTTGGTAAGAACATCCTTACTACCCCACCACACCAACCAGCAGTCATCTAAATACCTCCGCCATATGTCCATATATTCCAAATAGATGTTTAAACTCACTGTCATAAATGAAATGCAATTCAAAATATCCCATGAAAAGATCGGCATAAATGGGAGCAAAGGAAGCTCCCATTGCTGTGTTAATTTGCCAATAGGGAATCCCTTGAAATAGAAGATGTTTTTGTAAAACAAACTTGGTTAATTGAATAAGAAAATTATTAAATCCTGTTGGATATAATTTTGATTCTGTTAGCCAATATGTTACAGCCCGAATGCCAGCTTGATGTGGGATGCTTGTATATAGTGATGTTACGTCTAACGTGCACAAAAGCCAATTTTCCTCCAATTGGGAATCTTCAATAATGTTCAGGAATTGTGTAGTGTCTTGAATCTGGGATCTTACCATGGACAATAATGGTTTAAGATATTCGGTTAGAAAAGCAGATAAGGGCTCAGTTAAAGACCCATGACCTGACACTATTGGTCTCCCAGGAGGGTTGTTTAAATCCTTATGTGTCTTGGGTATTAAATAAAGATATTGGGGCATAGGTTCTTGAACTTTGAGTTGGTTGGCCACTTGTGATGTAATGATTTCTTCTTCTTCCGCTAAATCAAGAAATGAATCTATTTCTGATTTGAAATTGGAAGTTGGATCCACTATCATCTTAATATAAAATCTAGTGTCAGATAGCTGTTTCATGGCCTCTGCCTTGTATTTGATATAGTCCATAACAACAATGCCCCCACCTTTATCTGCATTAGTAATCACAATATTTTTGTTTTGTTGTAATTGCCTTAACGCTTCACGTTCTTGTTGATTCAAATTGTTCCGAAAACTGTCCATATTTTTTGAAAAATGTAAATCCCTCAATACACATTCCTTGAATGTGGATACATATTTATCCATTGGAGGCATAAATGAAGATTTGCCAAATTTGAAACCTGTAGATTTTTGAGAATTAGTAGTGTCTGAAAAAAAATAACTTTAGATTAAGGTTTCTACAAAAATTATTAATATCTTCTACAAATGAATGTTCAGACACTGGTGCTGTGGGTACAAAATTTAGTCCTTTATTAAGTACATTGTATTGAAATTCTGTTAATATAACTGATGAAATATTTAAAACATTATTTATTGTGTTATGATTTGTTTGAGAAGTGTCTGTAGACTGGTTGTACCTCTTTCTGTACCCATGCTTGTGCTTCCTGCCTCCTCTACGTTTCTGACTCCTAAAGGGAGGGACTGCTTTCTTTTAGCCACTGGGGACGCCTGGTTGGAGGAGACATCTCCTTCCGTAGTGGATGAATAGTCATCATCCGTAGTGACCTGATTTCTATTGTCTTGTTTTTTTTAAAATGGGTCTAGGTCGCTTCCTACCCCTAGAAGGTTTGTATGTACCATCATTAAATCTCACATTCTTAGTGGTGACAACAGGTATGCCTTGTTCATAATCCTCTAAGTCCCGATTAAATTTGTGTAGTTTCCTTTTCTTGAGATCTGTTTCAATATTCTCTAATTCCTTAGATAATTGTGTTAACTGGTCTTGGTAATGACTAGTCTCAGAAAAAAATTCAACTTCAGAACAGGTTTTCTGTAATTCTGGAGTAAGGGTCTCAATATTTCTTTCATAATACTTAATAAGGCAATCTATAAGTAACATTGATGCCTGATGTTGTGCCATAGCCCAATCTTGCCTTAATTCTTGGTCTATATTAGAAACCAGAGGTTGTAACTTATCTGTGCCCTCTTGGGGTTATGTCCTTAATTTTGTATTTTAAATGATTTCAAATGCCAAATATTAGTTCTAAAAGCTTTCATTTGTCGTTGTAACTTGGTAAAGACATGTGTACATTTGTCCTTCGAAATATTATTGCTCTCATTCATAGGTGTATGGCCCAAATTGAGCCCAAAAACTTCTAAATTGTCCTTATCTGCAGACAGGCCTTTTAAAATGTCATTTAAATCCATGTTTTGCATGATGATATCCAAATTGCACCAATAATACAAATGATGTGTGTATTAATATATTTATAAATATTTTGGATGTATCCAAGAATATTTGTAAAATTTTTTATGTTTATTGTCATTAAATCCAACCAGATTGTTGTTGGATTTTTTCAATTATTTATTTTTCTTGGTGCAATATACACCATGTTGTTAGGCTCAACCAACCAACACTAGTAAAAGAATTATTAATTTTAATATCCTTACAATGAGTGGAGTCCAGTTTTATATAATATGTTTATATCTTATGAACAACCACCGTAAGGATATGTGTGCCCAAATTTTTAATATGTATTATATTGTAATTCCCAAATATCCTTACAATCAGTGGAACCATTCTAACTCAAGTTGTTGTCCTGACAACTGCTTATTACAAATGCCACCGTAAGGGTATTTGTTAAGTCTTATTATTGTCCAAACTAGTAGAAAAATCACTCTCAATGTATTCAAATTCTTGGATTTTGAATGAAATTCACTCAATCTCAATTATCAGGTCGGTTTAATTCCAATAACATATGTTAATAAACTAAATTTAGTGATGAAGAATCAAATTAGAAGCACCCAATTATAATAGTCTTATTTATAATGCATAAGATGTATTGTGAATACTTCTGGAGTAGACACATTTTAAACCAACATCAATGCAAACCAAAGAACTATATATTTGGCATTTGTAACCTACAAATTAGACCCCTATTGGTTTAATCAGAAACAAATTAAGACACCTGATTTTTTGTACCAAAATAAATGGGATGCAATAAAAAATGTGAAAATAATTCCTAACATGTATTGTTTCTTGTTCATTTAGGAAATGTATAGCCTAAATTCTCCGAGATGGCCCAATATTAAATGCCTATTATAAAATAAGCCACAACTAGGCAAAAGAGTATAAACCCTTCATTTGCCCCTACTCTGGTACAAAATTGACTATATGTTAGTTATGCCAACTGTGGCATCTGTTATTGAAAAAAAGTACCTATAACCTAGCTTTGTTGTAGAGAAAAGACAACCTTTAATCATAGGATATTATCACCCCTGATTCTGTGTTAATTTTGGTGTTTTTGTACCCAGCGTCTTTTTGAAATGGGCACACATATATAGTGATTATACAAACAATCCTACAGTCTTGATTGAATATTTTGACTCTCAGTATTGAAGCAAAAAAGTTCCATGTTCATGACAAATAATGTTGGCAAATGCCTGTGAAAATAAGTCACCAAAACATAAATGCAAAGTTATGGCGCAACCATAAATCACAAACTGCCATCTGCGTTTAAACACTAGTCTGCATTCATAAACCCCATCAAATATTATCAGTAAAGGGATGACATTTGACTTCAGGTATTGCAACAAAAAAGTTCCGCATTCCCCATAAATTATGTTAGCTGATGTCTGTGGTATTAAATCACCAAAACATGAATACAAAAATATGAACGTTTTTAAACACTAATCTGTATGTGTGGACAAACCAAGAGCAGGCAGTAGTATTATCAGTAAAGTATGACAACAAACATCAAGTTTCCGACCCCCTATCTACCTGCTAGACCTATTATTCATGTTTTGTTCACATCGCTGTCCCTGAACACATACTTGCTGGCTGTCATACCTAGTTGTGAATCATAGGTCAAAATGAACTTTAAACATAGATCCAATAGCCATATATAAGACCACAATGTTATTGCAATATTGTTCAAATTTTGACTGAATATTAAGTCCAATGATTTAAAGTTATGCATCCATATAACCTGATTTGTAAGAGTCAGAGTCACCTGACTAATATTTGGATGAAGAGCAGAACAAGAGAGTTTTATAGGCGTTCACCTCTATTAGTTGTAAATCTTTCTGGCTTAACTGTTCCTATTACATCATTTGGTAGTTGTTATTGCTAACACAAATCCAAGAAAAACACAAATGTATATCAGAAACAATCTTAATTAGCCCCAAACATAAACTGCTGATATTTCAAACCAAAAACGGAACAGTTTGTCAATGGAACAAGTCCAAAATGGCTGCTTGCTTCTGGTCGACGCCCTTGTGGACATACAAAGTTAATAAAGATGTGATACGAACCCCTAGTGAATGTAGTCAGCTATTATTTGAAGTACCAGAATCCCAAAAACGGACAATTATATTCCAGTTACTCAACTGAGTATTATAAAGCCAAGATGCCTGGAAAGCGGAAACCGATGCACTCCTGCTGTCTGGCGTCTCCAGCATGAAAGAAGCCCAGGACAAAAACACAAATGTACACCAGAAACAGTCATACTTAACCCCAAACATAAACTCCTGATATGTTCAACCAAAAACGGAATAGTTTGTCAATGAAACAAGTCCAAAATGGCCGCTTGCTTCTGGTCGCCGCCCTTGTAGACATACAAAGTATATGAAAGATGTAATACGAACCCCTGGTAAATGTAGTCAGATATTGTTTTGAGGTACGAGAATCCTAAACGAATAATTATATTCCAGTTGCTCAACTGAGTATTACAAAGCCAAGATGCCTGGAAAGCGAAAACAGATGCACTCCTGCTGCTCATGGCCCCAGCATGAAAAGAAGCAGTCCAAAACCAACGAGGCACGCAAGACGTGGGGACTGGTGGTGCTCGGTCCAAATTTTACGACAATGAATCCAAAATGAAGGGACCAGCACTCAAAGGCAGCAGATAAAAATAATTTTATTAGGATTGTATAAACAACCTAATTTAGGTGCACAAACCGTTTCTCGCTATCACAGCCTTCTCTCAATGTGACTTATCCAAGAAATGCAAATTCACAAACCATGATGCATCCAGCTACTTAATTTATACCTCCACTTCTTAAAGTGGTATAATCCATATTCATGTAGTGATTCTTGCTACTAACAAATCATCATATTACACTGGTAGATTAAATGACCATCTTAACAAATAGATTCACCACAAATGACATATTTATACAATTAATGTATAATACAAATATTGATTAATCAATAAACATTCAAATTATAATCATTAGCGTGGTGAAATCTATTTCAAGCAACACTGAAGTGATACTTATATAACAAATTCCTAACACCCAAATCAATTATAATAATAAGTAGAGGGTGTCTGATAATAATATGCATAATGTAGATTATATTTTAGAAAAGCATGTTATTATATAGCTTGGTTTTGTCCACACATACAGATTAGTGTTTAAAAACGTTCATATTTTTGTATTCATGTTTTGGTGATTTAATACCACAGACATCAGCTAACATAATTTATGGGGAATCTCTTGAACTTTTTGT
>NW_025050012.1:0-14613 GCF_019279795.1 Protopterus annectens
TAATGAAGAGGTTGCTGCTAGCAATCACCTTTATATTTCATGGCTTCACCGAAAAATAAAGTGTCTGATGCCCTAAGGGAATAAATTGCCTAAATTACATTAAAAATAAGCTAGTAATATTGCAATAGGAAATGGATGGCAAACTGATAACAGGCTCATAGTTAGCATCTTAACTTTCAGTGCAGCAGCATTCACCCCTTATGGGAGTAGAACCAACAACCTTCTGCATTAAAAGCAAGTACACAATCTAAGTTGTGCTATTAGCAATGTGAGCTGACTTAGCATAATCAGCACTAAACTTCTCTTCCCTGCAGCTCTCAGCTCCTTGTAAAATCTCACTAAATACTCAACTACATCTCAACTTAGCAGCACAAGAAGTCTGGAAAAAGCCAAATTTATTGGGGGGGGGTCAAAAGCAAAAAACCAGGGACACATTAAACATTGCTTGTACTTAATCTTGGAAAGCTGCTAGAATAAAATGCTGCGTTACCACTATACATTTTACTGCCAAGGTCCCTGTGCAAAATAGTCAGAACAACATACCACTATGCCAAATCACCTGCTTTGTAAAAGAAAAATGCTGTGTTACCACAGTACATTTTACTGCTAAAAGGTCCTATGCCAAAACAGTCAAGAGAAGCAACAACATACCACTACGCCAAATCAGCTGCTTTGTGAAAGAGAGGAAGACTGAAACTTAAATGGCTGTCATTTAATTAATTCAGTTCTCACCATAGCTGTCAACCTCTTAGCACAAAACACCTGGACAAACCCAGTAATGAAGGAATACAGCCCTCAAACATATTCAGTGAATTCAGTTCTTGCCATAGCTGTCAACCTTAGCACAAAAAACCTGGACAAAGCCAATAACAGGGTATTACAGTCCCAAAAATAAGGACAAATTTCAAATAGTCATAAACTTAACAATTGCTATAAAAAAGGTTGTGTTACTATATATTTATTGCTAGAATAAAAAGTTGTTTTACTATGTATTTTCTGAAGAATATGAAGTCTGAAATTCAAATGCCTGTCAATTTTACTTCTGATGGAACAAAAACAATTTTCAGCAGAGGCCCAGGGAGAAATACTGTAGACACATATCTTTGTAAAATGGCAGGACACCAGAGCAAATCCACACAAACACAGGGATAAGATGCAGACTCCACACAGAAGGCACCCCAGCCAAGAATCAAACCAGAAAACCTACAGCTGTGAAGCAACAATACTGCCACTGCACCATCAAATATGTAAGGAAGTAAACATTCAGAAACCTGAAGTCTGAAATTTAAATGCCTGTCAATTTGTTAATCAGGACAGTCTGACTTGGAACAAAAAAAAATTCTCAGCAGAGGCCCACGAAGAAATAATGCAGACATGTCTTTGTAACATGGGAGGACACAAAAGCAAACCTACACAAACACAGGGAGAAGATACAGACCCCCCCACAAAGAAGGCACAACAGCCAAGAACCAAACCCAAGAACCTACAGCTGTGAGGCATCAATGCTACCACTGCACCATCAAATTTCAAGCATTGCAATATTTAAAAAACACAGATATTAAGAGGAATAGATCAGATCAAATATGAAGCAAAAATCTGCAATTTTTTTACAAATGGTGGTGGGTAGGGAATTCAGGTTTTTAACACCTGCATACAAGGTACAGGGTTCAAGCCTGAGGTATTCCCTACCACACCACCATGAGTCTAATCACCAGTATATCCCACCTGAGGCATTTTCACACACACACGCACACACACACACCTGGTCCTGTAGTAAATCCAAATCCCTGGTCCTGTAGTAAATCCAAAACCACCATACATCCGTTGCGAGATCTTCCCCTGCAGCAAATTCCAATCTGATCCTTCCCCTGACTGCCGACGTTGCAGTCAGACCCCGACGCGTTTCCCCAGCGAGTTCCCAGGCAGTCTATGCAGTTTAAAACTGCATAGACTTGTGGGAGCGCTCTTGTCCATGATTCTCAATCAGGACTGCTGTGTGCATGCTCCATGCACTAGACTGTCTCAGCAGCAGTGCGCAAAGTTTCTTTTTATTTTTTATTTTATCAGTAGTTTGAAGTTGAGGGGGCTGCAGTCCGGCAGTCCGATAGCACGGGCCACCCCTGGTCTCTGGTGGGTTTATCAAAACCAGGTATCTTTGGTGATAGCCAGCATTAGAGGTATAGGTGCTCCAGTCTGTTGCTGGGTAGTTGAAGTAATCTAGGATTATGGAGTTATTGCTTATAGGAATTTCTTCTAAAACTACCAGGAATCTAACATGATCATCTTAAGGCATTGTGGAGTTCTGTAGCATGTTATAAGCTTATAGACTGTCTTGTCCATAAGTAACCCTAGGTGCTTGAAGCCTAGTTTGTGGGTCTTTGAGTATCAGTCTAAATGAGATGAGGTCTTAACACCACCTCAGTTTCTAGTAAGACTGAAGGCATGGTAAGCACAAAACCCAGGAATGGATGGAGTGAGTTCTTTACATTTAAGCCAGGAGTCTGTAACTACACACGTTCCAGATGGAGGAGCTCCTCAAGATCAGGTAATTTGTTATTGGGAGTCCTGGCATTGAGAAGAGGATCCTTAATGTGGTCCAGTTTAGGGTTTGAAGAATTTGCTAAGTTGGGCTGTCCATTAGATGGACTCTGACTAATAAGGCACTGCTGGCTTTTGCCAGTATGTAGAAACCCTTGATTGAGGGATGCAAGCTATCCCATATAATACGTTGGGAGTTAGCATAATAGTTAAGGTGTTTAAACACATGGTACAGGGTTTGATTCTCACCTTTGGGAAATTTGCTAGGCTTAAAATGGCCTGCAAGCGCTGCTAATAGTACTTACCTATAAACTTTTGACCCCATGAACAAGTAGAACTAGTCTTAGTCTTGTTCCAGCCTGAGGATACTGTATCCTCCTTAAATGACACCTGTTATTAAACCAATTGTTAAAGTCAATATATTTTCTTTATATCTTGGCATCATTCCTGGTGAAGGAAGTATTCCACTTTATGAAAATTTTACTTCATTTGTCACATGACTACAGAGTTCTGTCATGTCTCTCTGCAAGTTCCTCAGAATGTTGTACCCCAGATCATGTACTCTTGTATGGACCATCACCATATCACAGTCATACTTGACTCAGGCAAAAGTCCTGATGGCCTTTGTAATGTATGTGATCCTGGCACCTGAGAGGTAGCTGACAGTAACCCTATCTCTGTCCATCCTGGTGAGTGGGGGACCAATGTGCCTAACAGCTGAGTTACAAATTGCTAACACATTCTTTTCAGAAGCCAGTTTAGCATTACTTGACTGGGAGCAACCATGCCATAGGTGGCTTGTTGAAGGTGCACCTGAAGTAAATGAGCTGAGGAACTTCCACTGACTTTAAATTTGTAGCAGGGATGGGGTGATGAGGGTGGATGTGTTTTTACGAGCCATGGACATGTTACTCATTTAAGTAGCTGTGACTGCTTAAGTTACAATATTTTTTGTGTTAGGAACTGTAGCAAGGAACTAGCTTCTTGCTGTTTAGCAATGGTATTTGGCACAGTTTAGTAAAGAATTTTATATAGATACATGTTGCTACACAATAGTGCTTTTGCTGGCTTGAAGACCTTTTTAAAGCATTAAGTAACAGTCTGTGAGCTGCAGCAAGAAGTAGTTTTATGGTGCTTTTCTTTATTTTAAGAGAGATGTTTCTTACTTCAAAACATAATAGCGCTTTATTTAGCCTGAAGACCTTTTTTAATCCTCATTTCTGAGACTTGTTTTGTCCTCATGTTCAAACTGGGTAATGTCAAATGGAGCCATTGCCCAAGAGACCAACTGATCGTGCTACAGCTCTGGATTTGACAAATGTTTTTGAGTGTTTGCTCTGCTGCGGACTTTTCTTTTATAGTGATTTTAATCAGATCTGAAGATCTTTCATTTACTTCCATACTGTGCTTTGGTGAATTACCTGGCTGAGCATTCAATTGTTTTGGATCCATGGCTACAGAATGAGATAAACCGATTTGGCTTCCCTGGCTTGGTGGGAAGTCTGTAGTTGCTAGATCACAAAGTTTGCAGGAATCAGTTTTCCATTACTGATGGAGGGACATCAAACTTGCTCTAACTGAAGCATGTAACATAGAATGACTGCATGCTATATTGGCTTCAGTCACAGAGACTGAAGTCCAAAAGAAATGCAAACAAGGGATAGTGTACAGTGGTATGGAATGAGTACAATAAAATTCAAGGCCATAGTGAGGCATATGCCATGTACATCATAGCATACCCTTTATAAAACAAGTAATTCAGTTTGACCAGGTAAATATGTTAGAGTGTAAATTAAAAATGTAATTCTATTTTTATTAAGTTATATTTTGTTAAATTACCTTTGTTTTCAGAATGGCTATTTGAATATTTTATGTCTTAAATGTGTCATTGCATTTTTTTTAGCATTGAAAAGGTAGGGCAACATGTCCTGTTTGGGGCAATGTGTGAAGGGCAGGGGGGCTACATTCTAGAAGTAGGTATACAATTCTAAGTATCTTAGCTATGTTCTAAATATAGTTTAGAATTCTAGCCTAACCCACGTGGCCTTTGCTGCATAAATCCATCCATCCACATCCCATTTTTCCACATGAGTTCAGAGTGTAACTTTAACAGTGGCAATCATCTAGAGACAAGGTTCACATGCCAGGTAGCTAGCCCTGTTGTGGCTGTTCTTCCATACTACACATTCACACCGATGGCCAATTTAGCGTGTCCAATCTATCTACTTCATGATTTTGGAATATGGGAGGAAACCAGACCAACCAGAGGAAACCCACGCAAACACAGGGACAATGCAGAAAAGGCAGCCCAGACAAAATAAACCAGGGAAACTCTTACTGTGAGGCAACTGTGATACCCCTGCACTGGCCCCGTAATCAAGGAGCCTCAATCCTCACCACTGGCACCAGTGAGGGATGTACATATTGGGAGGATGACAAGTACTCACAGAGTAAAGTACAATTTCCCTTAGGAGCACACAGAGATCACAGTCAGTCTGGGGCTGGTTTCTGCCTCTTTCTCTACATTCTCAATAAGACTCCTCACTGGCACAGCTATAGGGTTAAGATCTTGGCCGAGTGATCAAGCCAAAACCTCCGGTACCTTCTCTGTCCAACCAGTGCTTCATGCCCCTGCCCAAGTAGCTGACACATACACACACACACACATACACACACACACACACACACACACTTTGATATATGATTTATATACAAACACACAGATACTCCTGGGGAAGGCTGACACAGGTTTGCAAGCTATGCCCCCTTTTGCACAGACTATTAGATAGTTATCACTGCCACCAGCCACTACTTATCAGCTACACTAAGGCCCTTACAAATGGTGCCCAATCCTACTGTATAATGTTACTATTATCCAAATTAAGTGTGACCAAGAGCAAGGCTACTGGAGTGGCCTATACAGTGTCACCAAATACATATGCAAGTAGACTAAGAGTTTAAATATATCTAAACAAACCAGCCACAATTCAAAGGTTTAAACATATTCAATATTAAATAATAAAAGAAGAAGACAATACTCAAACAACACAGTAACTACAGAGTTCAGAATCACAGGGATATTTTAAAACAACATTGCAGGATAGTCTTACATAAATACAGAAAACATCTAAACTAATCTTTACTATATTCCTATCTAGTGCTAAGAGAAATACTATGACCTAAGTCTTACTTAAAGACAACATGCAGGCAGAAGTGCTGATGATGGCTGTTTCTAGATTCAAGGCAAGATACAAAATGCAAAGCCTTTCCCTGAGAGAGTTCTTAAATTAATAATCAACATTACTACTGGGTCAGCTGAGATGACATTACTCTTTGTCACCTCACTTCAGTTCCCAGGCTAAACAGATACTTAGAATTTAACAACTGTGTGTCAAAAGTACATCTTTCAGACGTTTGTTCAGAACTGGAAGTTGCAAAACAATAAAACACTTTTACATTTTAGACCTAGCAATTATTTCTGTTTCAGACAATAGGAAAACTTCTAGATCTAGACATTGTGTCTGCTTGCCACACTGAAACTGAAAACACAATTGTAAAACACTTTACTTGTTAACTTATTTTCTTAAACTTTTGCAAGTTAACTCTGCATGTTCCAGCTTCTACTATTAAAACATACATTTGCACAGGTATATAGTTTATATAGATTTCTGTTCTTTTCCAATAGGGTACACTGTGGTTACATTTTAGCTCAGTACTTTACACACACTTCTGCACCAGTAGTTTAATATATACATAACATATAGTTCTCTTACATTTGCAAGATAAGCATATATGTCATCTTAATATTCACAAATATGATTATTTACAGCATTCCAGATAGCTGGGCTGACAGTATTTCCTTTTGTCACATTTCTATATAAATCATATTAATATTTTCAAGTGACATATAATTATTTACAAAATTCCATATTGCTGGACTGGCAGTATTTGCCTGGTGTCACATTTTTCCCCTCCCCAAACATTCAAGCAAGTTTTTCAAGTGACCTTTGAGAAACATTGCATGAGAGGGTTGAGCCTACCTCAGAATAACTTACCCCATTCCCTATCTTGAGATTTCAGCTGCTTTGGCACTGATGACCCCAGTACAGTGCTGCACTATCCTATCATATACCTGCAACCCTAAGCTCCACCATAGTAATTTGGGATTTGGCTGGCTGGTTCTCTGTAGCCATAGATCCCCCTCAGACTCCTCTTGCCTCCTATTGCCAACACTTAGCACAAGGGCTGCCATGTCATGGTAAGGTTTCATCATTGTTAACATGGCACAATTTGTGCCCCTGCCTCCTACCTAGCAGTTCTACTTTGTAGTTAACATCACTGACCTTCCATACCACCTTGTAGGGTCCCTCCCAGGCTGCCTGCAGCTTGATGTGTCTGACAGGAATGAGAACCATTACCTGCTGCCATATAGCATACGCTCTAGCCTGAGTATTCCTGTCATACCAGATCTTTTTCTACTGTTGGGGTTCTGCCAGGTTCTCCTGCTTCAAGCCTATGACTTCCCTGAGCCTTGTCCTGAGGTTTAGGACATATGCCACAACAGACTCCTTGTGGGATTCACACTCACCCCCCCCCACTCATCTTGAATCAAATCTTGAGGTCCCCTCACCATATGTCCATAGCAGCAACTTAAAGGGTGAAAATCCTGTGAATTCCTGGGGAACCTTTCTATAAGCAAACAACGGATGGGGAAAATATTTGTTCCACTCCATCTTAAACTGGTCTGCAAATGCCTGTAGCATCGTCTTGAGTGTAGAGTTTAATCTCTCAATCAGACCATTAGTTTGGGGATGGTAGGGGGTGGTCTTTAGGTGCTTCACCCCACAGTACTTCCACAGACAAGCCAGCAGATCTGACATAAAACTGACACATCTGTCATCAGTATTTCTTTTGGGAAACCTACCCTGCTGAAAATCTCTAACAAAGCATTTGCCACATTTTCTGCCTCAGTGGAGGACAGAGCCACTGGCTCAGGGTATCTGGTAGCATAATCTACTACCACTAGGAACTTGGAAACTCAGAGGCCCCACAATATCCATAGCTACCCTTTGAAATGGCTCATCAATCACAGGCAAAGAGATCAACGGAGCTTTCAGCTTGTCTCCTGCCTTGCCTACATTTTGGCACTGCTCACAGGTTCTGCAGTACCCTGTTACATCTCTGGAAATCCCAGGCCAATAAAAGTTCTGTATAATACATCTCTTTGAATGTTTTGTGCCCATATGACATGCAAAGGGAATATCATAGGCTATGGCTAGAAGTATCAGATGGTAGGCTCTGGGCACTAACAACTGCTGTATTCCCTTACCCTCTATCCCTCCCTCAGAGGTCCACTCTCTATACAGTAACCCTTTGCCCCAGTATATAGATTCCCCTTTCCCTTGAGAATCAGGTACCTCACTAGCTACCTCCCTCTGGACTTGTAATGTAGGATCTGATAGCTCAGCCTGTCTCAACTCTCTCTTTGTAACCCTTCCCAGCTCCCCTTCCACAGGAAGTCTGGTATCCCCTGACAGCGGTGCCTCCTGTCAGCCTGGGTACTATTACTCACCTCTGCCCTTGCACCACTCTGTCCAAGAGAACATCAGTACCCAGAAGTAGGTGTGGCTCACCTTCAGTCTTACTGCTACAGGGTAGCTCCCTCAATGAAATAACCACCTCACCAGTCCTGAATGCAGGTTTGCGGTCTGTCTACATCTCCCCCAGGCTACCAGACCTACACGCTTGTCTCCAAGCCTGACTGCGTGGAGCTGCATGCACACATGGTACTGCATTATAAAAATCATTCCCTATTAGGACATCTGCAGGGATATCCTCAAATGCACCTACTTGCTTGCTTTCTTTTCCACCCTCCTACTCAAGGTGAACTCTAGCCAAAGGTATTTGGAATGGGGTCCCTGCTAAAGCTCTGACTGGGGTAGACTGCCCAAGCAAGTAGTGCTCCTCTGTAACCATTGCAGGCTTCACAATGGTTAGGTCAGAGGCTGTGTCTCTCATAGCCATGGCCTCTTTCCCAGTCACTAAGATGGGATATAACCTCTTGTGGTAGTTTGGTACCACTCCTGCTGTTGTCTCGAGACAACTACCACAACTAGGCATTTTGCCATTCCCAATTACTGGCTCTCCCACATTTTGTTCCACTCCTTTGCCTCTGTGGACATCTAGATGCTACATGGCCCCCACTGTTTGCATTAAAACAGCTTTTGAACCCTTGGTCCTGATGTACCTGGACTTTCAGTGGCTTTCCTGCTACTGGCCAGTGACCCTGTTGGGGCAGTCTGGGCTGCCCACAATTGGTTTTCTTAGACCCATGAGCAGCACTGGGTGTCCTTTTCCTATATAGTGATGCCCTGCTTGCTAGGTATAGAGCTCCCTTCTTCCCCAACTAATCTGCAGTAGTGCATTGTCTATCAGCTAATCAGATTCTCATGTCCTCAGACAAAATGTTAAGGGCTTGTTCCCTCACCAAAAGGTCTGCCAGCCATTCAGAAGTGGTGACCTGACATCCACTCACCCACCCATTAATAATAAATGCTTAGTTGAACAACATATTCACACACACTTTCATCTGCCTTGCATCTAAGCTCACAAAGCTTTTTCCTATAAGCTTCAGGTATTAACTTAAAACACCCTAGCAAACACATTTTGACTGTATTATAATTTAAACAATCAGGATCAGACAGTTTAGAAATTACAGTTACAACTTTACCCTGGAGTAATTTCTGTTTCAGACAATAAGAAAACCTCTAGCTCTAGACATTGTGTCTGCTTGCTGCACTGAAACTGATTTAACACAGTCGTAAAACACTTTACTTTTTAACTTATTTTTTTGAAGTTTTGCAAGTTAACTCTGTATGTTCCAGCTTCTACTATTAAAACATACATTTGCACAGGTATATAGTTTATATACATTTCTGTTCTTCTCCAGTAAGGTACGCTGTGGTTACATTTTAGCTCAGGACTTTACACACAATTCTGCACCAGTAATTTAATATGCACATAACATATAGTTCTCTTACATTTGCAAGAAAAGCATATGAGTCATATTAATATTCACAAATGACATATGATTATTTGCAAAATTCTAGATAGCTGGGCTGACAGTATTTCCTTTTCTCACATTTCTATATAAATCATATTAATATTTTCAAGTGACATATAGTTATTTGCAAAATTCCAGATAGCTGGACTGGCAGTATTTCCCTGGTATCACAGCAACAACTCTATCTGCTGTGCCACCCCTGTGCTTTACGGGTTATATTAGATGATCGAACTTCCAAAAGTTTGACTGTCATATAGTTGACACCATATGATCAAACTTTTAAAAAGTTCCTCGAACATCTAATAAAAAAATAAACTATACAAATAAACTACCTGAGCATTTTAAAATGGGGGGGGCAAGCCCACCTGCTCCCCCTGCAAGGGGCTACACCCCCCACAATCTCTGCGCAGACTCTTTAAATATACCAATTCCGAGATCACACTGCAGTGCTGAAAAGGCAAATCTTCCCATTCCGCGTTGTACTGATATGAATAATTATCTGCCTATGCATTTAGTATTACAAAGCATTAGCATCACCACTGGGAAGGCTGCCAGTATTGATAAATACATTACATTTTCATTTTAATTTTGAAAACACAATATTGGCTTCAAGTACATATATGTGGGTGTTGGGGGTAAAACAAAAGAAAGATTTCAAGACATGCCTTAAAGGAGGTACCAGTATTAGTGAACAAAAAAATGGAAAGAGATATTATTTGATAAGACAGTGATAGAATACATTTGCTAAAAGTAGGGGAATTTTTAGAATGCTTTGAATTCCCAGCAGAAAATAATACACATGTATCTATAACTTGGTCATCAGTCCTTCTATTTTGTTGGCCTCTTTAATTATTTTCTAATAAAATAAAATTGCTAAAAAACAAAAGATAGCAGGATGCTTAAGCAGTGTAAATGCAGTACTTGAGAACATTCTTTGAAAATTATATAAAATGACTTGAGTGAACAGTACTTTGCTGGAAATAGATGCCAAATGTCTTGCTCACTCCTTGTTTTTCGTTAGGATGTGAATGTACTGGTAGACATAATGATCATTCATTAAACTGTTAACCATTATGGGACAAAATTAGGCAGAGCCCCTCACTGACTCTATTCAAGAGAAATCTCGCCGAGTGGATGGGAGATCGTAGGTTTACCCCGGGGGTCATCTCTGTGTCACTACTAGACAGAGGCACAGTAAACTAAACCCTAAAAGGGCATAGTATTCTCATCCTAAGGGGTGGTGAAAGCCACACACACTCTGGCTAGGCTTATAAATGCCCTAGGGCAGATAGCCTAGTACGAACCTATGAACCTATGAACCTATGTAATAATTATTTATCTGTTACTGTCCAGTTACTGTACATGACAATTGTCACACCATACTTTTTATTGCTTACCCAATGTTAAACTGCACTGATATCTAGACACGTATATTTGTCTGTTATTATTGCTGCTTATTGTTTGGAGGTTTTCTCTCTAGACCACTGCTGAAAATGGGCAACAACACAATCATACTTTCCCAGTAAACAAATGCCAAATAAAAAAATAAATAAATCATAGCATAAGTGAGCTGCGGTACTCTTGCACAAAACAGCCAATAAGCAAATAAGACAGATGTTGTATCTTTCTGTTTGCCTATGATTTTCAGTAGGCCACTGATCTTGCTACTTTTTTCATAACTTTTTATTGAATTGAAAATGCAATAAATTCATCTATGGAGTTGGGAGGAGGGAATGGGTTGCTACACTCCCACACTATACATAGCCCTAAAATACTTTAATTATTGGACAAGAACAGGAGGTGGACCCTTATAACAAACCTCACTTATTGGAGACATTCAGCTTTTAGGAAAGTGGCTATCATCACTAGAGGTGAGCAATCAAGAGCCGTCGCGAGCCTGTGTATAAGCTCTGTTCTGGCTCGTGATCCAGCAGGTTAAAAAGCTAAGAAATAGTCAAGCCCCATCACAATTTTTCTTTCTTGAGTAACCACTGATTGATGATTCAGACCAGACCTGTAGGCTGTGAGTGTTTTCTCTTAAGTCAGGTTTGCATATCTAAGCATTGAGGTTGGCTGGGATATCAGACAGGGTGGTTCCACATGCCATGGTGATGAAAAGGAAGAATATTTAAACATTTGTTTTCATGGGAAAAGACTATTGCAAGACATTGTAATTGGCAATTTTTGGAAAAGATTTGCAGCCTATTTTTAGGATGACATGTACATTATTTCCCTTTACTCAAGAATGCTGGTATGTTTAAGTTACAGAGTGAGGAGGAGAAGCTGATGTCAGTGGAGAGAAAGAGAGACCACCACTACCAGTGCTATGGACAGCATGTAAAGCAGAATCTGTTTGTGTTTCTTTTGTTTTTGTAGAGGTAAGTCCCAAACTCTCAATTGTTTCTGATTTTCTTTTGCTTTGAATCTACGAGGGGTGCTTAGTGTATATTCTGTGGGTTAGTATATGTGCTCACTATCATGTTGAAATTACTTATATTACTGTAGTAATTGTTTCTTTTTTTCTTCGCTGTCTCCACCATCAAGCATCAGGACATGAGCAAAGAACTGTGCTGCCTTTTTGGTGAAGGGGTGTGTGGAGGCATTCAAAGGCTACAGTGAAAGCACAAGGCCATTATATAATTACTAAAATAAAAGTGTTATGACTTGCTCTAGGGTAGTGTTATTTATTTACCAATCACAAGCTAAAATATCAAAATGTTACTTAAGTTCTTATGTTTTCATTCTAGTTTTTATCTGCTTTTGGGATTGTTTGACCATTTCTTGCAAAAGTGTGGTTGAAGCATGTGCACTAAATCATTATTAGACCAGAAGGGGTAGAAAATGACATCTTTTCACAAACCAAGGCAAATATTTCTGTTCTTGCATGCCAGAGTGGTATACTTGCATGCTAATTCATTATTATTATATTTTTTCCCATTTTTATTGTCAGCAGACTTGTAGCTTGGGCACCGTGGAAGGGTATGGCTGCGCAAACTGTTAGAAGTGCAATCAGCATATTTGGCATTCATTTGAGGAGTGCTAAAGTGCAATGTCAATGTTTGTTTGGATGTAACTGTAGTATTTTTTGTTACTTAATATCCTCTGACTTCCAGATGTAATTATTTTTCACAGAGATACTGCTGCAGTTGTTCGTTTCATGGCTCAAGAGCCAAGCCAGATCCCAGGCTCAGCTCTAGCTCGGTTCTCGTTTTCAAAAATCCCAGTCTTGCCTACCTTTAATCATCATTTCACTGCTCTTGGGTATATTAACATATGACACACTTGGAATTTTAGGTTCCTATTATGACACCAGAAACTCAAGCATTGACTTTCATTTTTTCCTAAGCACTATGTTGAAAGATCAGTAGGCCATATACAGTCACTTCATAGTACTCCTAGTATCACAGTATTCACAGGAACAATTGGTGCAGAAACAAGAAAATATTTACTTAGTATTATTAGCTTTTGGCCACAGTAACATATGTAACCATCGAGTGAAAGTACGCTAAACAGAAAGAAAATGAGCAGGAATTGCTGACAAGTGTGAATGGTGAATGAATTGTGAGTGAGTGAGTGTAAGACTGAAATAGTATGAAAGTGAATGCATGCAATGAGCAAAAATGTATGAAAATGTAACAAAACCAAATGCATGCAGTGAGAGCAAATGAATGGTAGAACGTGGAAGAAAAAAAAAAAAGAGTTCATGCGGAGGGGAGTGAGTGTGTGATTGACAGGGCAGGGTGGGGGCATGGGATGCCTGATCATAATATCAAAAGTAGAAAACATTTAAAGAAGTGTAAGCATCTTAAACCTCACACTGCATAAACTTTTACAAAAATCCATGAGAACGCATTTCCATCATGCAAGCAAATGTCTGAGAAGCCTTGACTATTAAGTTGCCCACCATTATATCTGGTATTTATACTTGAACTAAGAAATGGTAGTGTGGAACATAGACCATATTAAATGAAGCAGGACACTGTAACAGGCAAGCACAAAGTATGTAGGAAGTATTCCCTGAATTCTTTTAGAAAAGTAACAAAGCCCATAAATGTGATGTGCTATAAAAGGAAAAGGAAAGGTGTTCCCAATGCATATCCCATCTGATCTCCTAAAATTAATAAGCAGGATTTCCTCCTGACATCCAAACAACAGAGACATGGCACACAACATTGTCAATATGACCACATCTGAAGAATAACATCAAACAGTGCAACAACAACAGTAAGCGAAAAGTGGAGACACACATAATACTATACATGCCTCTTACAGCATATAATGTCTCAGCACATAAGTAATAGCTAAGTAAAGACACTTCATGTGCAAGCTTATGACATTGCATGTAAATACTAGCGAGATAAAGAGAACAATATGCCATACTGTATGTAATGCAGAAATGCGTTTCATTTACAAATGACAACAGTGTGTGTCCAAAAGAAAATAGCGATGTTTGTGCATGTGCACTTATTCGATAAACATGACTGCAGTTCTGTACAATGTCAAATTAAAAGGAAAACTGTTGCCCATAACAGCACATCCTGAAATGTACCACACAAACTATCTCAGAGGAGAACAATTAAGGGCTGTAGGATGCAGTGGCTGGAACCACAATGATAACATCACAGTGAGGAGAGATTATGCAACAGTCAGTACATAGGCTTCCACTCTCGGAGTCAGTCTCAATGACTACAACATTAGAGACACAATTAGCCTTCATGCACACATTCTACATTTCAGGGATGAGACTTTGCCATGGTTGATGCTTTCCCGAGTGCCTAAGCATGATCCTGCTAACCTAGCAGAACACCCAGGATATCCCTGATGGTGATCATCTTCTTGAAAGTATAAGTTGCAATGTTCATGGCAGACCACAACATTCTGTAGTCTGTAAATCTTCTATCTTCCATAAGCTCATGAATGTTCCACAATGAAATGGGATATCTGGGTGGAGGATACTAACTTAACTTCTAGGGCATGTTGTGTGCCATATCTTTAGGGTTTGGGTTTTTGGA